>NC_047117.1:22874103-23039789 GCF_902500255.1 Thalassophryne amazonica | reverse complement strand
TTATTTGCAGTGAGTGACAAACGGGTTTCTGTGTCCTGCAGCTCTGCCAGCTGTATTGGGGGAATTAAAACAAATGAACTCTGCTACTGCTGCTGTTAAAAAATAGTAATCTGGCTGCAGTTTGGCGTATAATTTAATCTTGGAGTCTTCCTGTTTGCGTTCATGTTGTACGCATTATTTTCTGGCTCCATATTTCATCACGGAGGACAAAAAATGCTGCATTCTCTGAGTGAAATATATTGTAAATTCTTAAGTTTCCTTTAGTATGTGAAACTATGCAAATTCAGGATTGACTTTGTGTAAAAAAAATGTCATCTTGCAGTGGCTGTTTCAAATGAAGGTGTTTTGTCATGCAGTGGTTCACATATCAAGGTCACTGTGGCTAGATAAAAGAAATGCTGACTGAGCAACAACACTGGCTGAGAGCTGCTTACAATCCATGGCTGATTTATAACTTCCTTCCTCACATATTGTTTTAACAGAACAGGAATGTAAATGTAAAATTTTAAAATGTTCAAAGGGGCCATATTGTAATAAATTTATTTTAATTGACCTTGTACTGTTAAATATACATGAGGTTTCTCAAAGTCCTGCTGTTATATTTCCATGCACGTATAAGTAATTCTGCTATAAGCAAAGTGAGGCCTAAAACAGCTTCTTTTAGATTTAACCTTTAAGACCCGGAGGTTCTCATGAAACAAAACTTAAGTTTATGGACTAGACAACCAAAAATGTCATGTCCACATATGTGGATGCCAGGCCCTAGGAGGTTAAAAGATGTTTCCTGCTTGCTCTGTGAGACATGGCATCATGGTCTGTGGGATAGAGACTGGCTGTTCAGAGTGAGAGCTCTGATGGTGCACAGTTGAAGGATCATTGTTAGTCTTTATTTGCATGTGGAATGGATGTGCTGTGACTCCACCATGCAGTTGTACCTGAGCTGAAACAAGTGGGCACTCCAAGCGTACTCCAGCCATCTTCTGCAAGGGAGATACTGTGCCTCTCTGCATGCAGTGTGGCATCCAAATTTCACACCATGCACAGAAACAAAGTATTGAGAAGTGCCTGCCTGTAGCTGCATGGAGATGCGGCCGTCACCAAGTCAAATCTTCGGGCCCCTTCACACATAGTGCGAAGTTTGGACGAAGTGCACACTTAGTGCGCGTGACGCAGGAATCGTGTGCAAACCGTGTAATGTCCTCCCTGCCTCCAACGCCTCGTACACCTGTTGCTACAACTGTTTGCGCACACAAGTGCCTGAAAGG
The DNA here is from genome assembly GCF_902500255.1 of Thalassophryne amazonica. Taxonomy (NCBI): domain Eukaryota; kingdom Metazoa; phylum Chordata; class Actinopteri; order Batrachoidiformes; family Batrachoididae; genus Thalassophryne; species Thalassophryne amazonica. Next base: position 23,038,524 of record NC_047117.1, on the reverse strand, counting down.
CAAAGTGTGCGCCGTGCAAATCCATCGCACCCTCTCACGGCAGGTGCCGGCCAAATTCCAGGTGATACGCACGAACATCTAACACCGCTTGCATGGCACTTAGAAAATGTGTGGTCATTCGCACTCTTGGCAGGATAACAGACTGCAGACAATCACTTTCATACTAAGTCCCACACGAGTGTGGCTTTGGTCTGTGCGCTGAGATGACAGGAGGTGTGTCCTCCCACTGAAGTTCACATAAGCAGCGTAATGTGGTTCCACATGTACCAGCTGGTTGTAATTTTTATTTCTTCCACATAAGCGGCACCATATGCTGCACCTCGCACTGTTCCTGCTCGAAAGACACCGGTGCGTGCATGAACTCTTGCACTGGGTTCGTGCACACCTGCCCATCGGCGCAATGTTTTGCGGTTTTGCTAATTTCGAACTGTTTTGCCATAATCGACCAGACGTTAACCAAACTTCAAACTATGTGTGAAGGGGCCCTTTATGCAAGACAGCAAGAAGACTTTACCTGTCTGGAGTGAAATGACTTTTCCTGACTTGCCAAATGGAGATGAGGTATCAGCTAAGGTGCATTGTTATTCAGCCAGTTAAAATAAATACTTTAGATTAGATTATATAGAACTTTATTAATCTCTTGGGAAGACTCCCTCAGGGAAATTGAAGTTCCAGCAACATTGTATAGTAGCACACAGGGTAAGAAGCACACAGACAATCAAAAGTAAAAATAAAAAACAATTTACACAATGTAAATACAAATATAAATACCAGAAATACTGCTCTCTCCTCTCCTTCCTGTTGTCTGTTTTCCTGTTAGTCCTCCCCCCAAGTGAGGAGTTGTACAGTCTGATGGCCTGCCTAATTAAATAAATAAAATGTTAGAATGAAAATAACATCAGTTACTACATTAGTCATAATAAGTAAATACTATGGCTGTTAAAATAGTGCATTAATTTCAATGAATTAATTATCAAAGAAATAACGTGTCAAAAAATAAATCATGATTAATCATGTCCACATTTCTGCTTTCATGTACACATACACACACACACACACATAATGTTTAGTGGTGATTCTACACAAGGCCTCTGGCGACCTGCTTATCTTATATTTACAACAGGGTTGATAAATACGACCCCTTTAACCTTTCTGATTAGTTTGCGATCATAAACGATCATTTTAAAAGTGAAGAGCTCGCTGCAAAGTCATTTGCACAGTATTATACAGATCAGTTTTACAGATCCTTCATTTAATGTCCTGTAAAATTGAGCATAAAAGACTGATTTGCTGTTCAACCTCTTCTGTAATTCTTTATCAACCTGAGGGATTGGTCTCTGTCCTCAAAGAATACAAACTAGTGCAGCAAAAATTGAGGAACTGATAATTCCATAAAATATATTATCAGCTTCAGGTCAGATTTAATGGTGAGAAATGCACACAAACACACCCACATGTACATGCAAGGGCAATAAACATACCTCTTGTATCTGTGATTTATGTTGCATCTGTCAGTGAATGTTTGATCAAAGGGGAACACAGTCATTTCTGCCTATTCAGGGGTTTTGACCTCTTTGGCCCATTTGAAACAGTTATTTGACAGAGTATTGGTGAAAGATTCTTTTTGATGAATACTAGAATCAGAATTATTAGCCAAGTACAAAGTTCAAGGAATTCCGTTTGACAGCAGTGTTAATATTAAACACAGAAGAGTTAGTGCAGCTGTCAGATTGCACATAGAGTACATGAATGTTGGCGATTAAACAAATTAATACACTAAGTCAGAGGCAGTTTCTCTAAGACTGCAAGGGAAGCTCAGCTTCCCCTAAAATATCAAAAAATTAAATGGTCAAATATATACAGTTTATTATCATTTCATTGACTACAAATGGTTTGTTCAGAATCAGCTACTTATCACAAATCTGTTGACTCTATTTTGTTAATTTCTCATAAATCTTTTTCTCATATGGTCTGTGGTCAGTGCATTTGCCTGTAGAAGCCGAGCGTCAGTTCACTTCAGTGGAACTACCTGGAAAGGTTTTTTCATTGCCGCGAAACGCGACGGTCATTGGATAAAGCCACAATTTTGTCCCGCCCCCAGACGCTGAGTGTCTCTGGGGGTGAATGGAACTGTAGGCGGGCCTGGATGCTGGACTTCTACACGATTGGATGATCAGTCAAAAGGCTGAATCCCGTTTTGATTGACAGCTATAGGAATGTGAGAATTAGTTTGCACATTTTTGCATATTTATGCATTTTAGAATTTATGCCAAAGTGTTTTGGTGTCCGCTATAAATCAGTCTGTTTTAAAAGCGGACATTAGATATCATGTTTATACAGTGCTACCAATCTAAAAAAAAAATAATAATAACCGCAGCAAACAAAATGAGTCAAAATCTGCAGAAAGACAATAGAACTGAGCATGTCATTTGAACCATGGACTTATAGTGACACCAAAGTTCTGTTGGTGAGTAAACAACCGTATTTTATGCCAGAAATGAGGTTCAGGTTGTTAAAAGCGGCCTTTCTCCTTTGATTCGGGTTGCCTTATATATACATGTTTCTCCAGTGATTTTAAACGAGCAGGCAGCTGTTGATTCCTGAGATATAATGTGAAGATACTCAGGCTGAAAGAAATACAAGTAATTTACTCCTTTGTTCTGTATAAAACCTGCGTAACCTCTTAATTTTGCTCTCTGAATGACTTATTTTTAAGTAACCTCTTAATTTTGCTTTCTGAAGGAGAAGCTAAAAGCTGAAATGTTTTAACCATGCTAATGCTCCCCTGAAGCATTTGCTCAAAAAAGTCTGAAGGACCTAAATGACATAGTGAGATGCTGAAGAGCTTCGCTTGTTCATGTCTGCGACATATACATATTAGCGGCGAGTGAATAATCGAGCAATGGCCTCTTTGAGTTGATGTTCTTGTGTTTCAAGGGCACATCAAACATAATGTTGTAGGTCTGTGGATGTGAACATGTTCTTGTCTCCATGACGTATGACAGAATAAATGCCATCCTCTGATTTAAGAAAAAACCAAAACTATTGTACACATTCCATTTGCTCTTTGTCTCCTTTCTCCTCCTCTGTGCTATTCTACGAATGACAAATATAGCTACATCAATTACAAAGGCCTCAAGGCCAAAATCTATGGCAGGTCAAGCTCTTGAAGCTTACAGCACTAATTATGTTGCCAATGATTCATCCATTAGGTGCATCAATGAAAGTCTAAATGGATGCACCATCCATAGGCTGAAAAAAGGCAAAGCCATTAACTTAAACATCAAATGGAAGCATTCCGCTGATAATTGGTGTTTTTGGAAAAAAATAAGCCTTTTTAAGTCAACTGCAGCCAGGGCTGTTTTAGCATTGGGTCTTTGTGCATCACTACTAGTGTATCACTGTCCAGGGACAAGCACGACATTGCTGTCTTTGTTTTCTAAGAAAAAGATCTCGGACATATTCTTTCACACTTCTCTCAGGCTTTGTTTTTGAAAATTGTTTAAAAAATGCAGCAGGGTACTTCTCAGAACATGGCTGTAATTAGACTGAGGTTCTTCTCCTACACAGCTGTGGGCGGCTCACGTCGTTTGTACCCACTCAAAGTTGGCACGGTAAGACAAGCATTAGCCTAACCTGACATTTGTTGTTTTTTTATTGCCTCAAAAGATACTACAAAACATTGTTTGGAGTAACCTGAGCAAAGGTTGAACTCTGATGCGTGTGAGTGTTTGTATGTTTGTGTAGCAGGGCGTATCATTTACCTCTCACGGTTTCTCCTGTTCCCTGGCACAAGAGTCACCTGCTGGTGTGTCTCTATGTGAAACAGGTGACCAAAGGGAGGAGTGACAGCGTGCTTTACGTTGTCCCACAGCCCACCCGTTCCCCTGGGACGCCCCGTGCGAAGTCCCTGTCCATACCCATAGTGGTGCCCCTAACTTCAAAGCTGAGGAGCAGCAACCCAGAGAGTATGGAAACAGCTGGCATGGACCCGACTACCCAGGACACCACAGCCAACACACCTCTGCTCAGTTGCTGTGATGTCAGCCCCTGTGACAGCGCGGAGACCCTCAGCAGGTCAGTGTGACTGATCAAAGTGCATGCAGCAGTGTGTTATCTCAACAAGTTAACTGTACCAATAAAAACAATATACCTCTAGTTGTATGCAAATCAAATTGTTACTAAAAAAAAAAAAGGAAAAAAAAAATCTAAATTAAAAAATACAAGTATTTAAAAATTATACTGTTTAATGTCACGGCTACTAAATTATTTACAGCATGATCCAGGTTGAACGTAAATGCTCTGCCACACTCCTACTTCTTACTCACTGATTTAACAGAGCTCCAAAGGATTTTCATGGCTGGAAAATGTAATTGTTTCCATTGTCTACCTGACTACAAAAAGTGACCACTTAATTATGTTACGCATATTAACCATATTAACCACTCTTATCAACCAGTGTTAATTTTGACAGCATATTTACTCAGTCTTGACTAACATGTCACTTAGTTTTAGTCATAATTTTCTCATCTGAATTGTTTGCGTTTTAATCTAGTTTTAGTTGACTAAATAAAACAAAGATTTTAGTCAACTAAATCTATAGGAGGGTTAGTTGCCTAACATTATTTGACTTTTTATATATATATATATATATATATATATATATATATATATATATATATATATAAACACACAATACAATACAAAAACTTTATTGTCCAGAGTGGAAATTCATCTTTGGTTTCACCATTGACATGTCTCAAGACAGGAGGACATACAGGACATAATAAAACATTGCAACGTAGAAACATAACAAAAAATATAGTAGAAATATATATAAAACAAAAAATTATGACTGCATTTGAGGTGCTGTAGTTATCCAGTCATCACACATTCACTAACATGCCAATAAAAGTACACCACGCACGCAATCTTCAAAGAACCTGCAGTGCCAAAGCAGCCATCAGCAAAGGTAGGGAGCAGGAAGAAAGGTAAGCAGCCACCGCCTTCTAGTTTTATTTATTGCACTGACAGCGTCTGGGACAAAGGACCTTTTATAAAGATTTTTGATTGCTATTGGTAGTCTGTAACATTTCCTTGAAAGTAAAAGCTCAAATTCACTATACAGAGGATAGAAAGAGTCATTAATGATCTTCTCAGCTTTAATTCTGATTAATTCATTGTAGAGACTCAACTGTTTTTGTGGCTTCCTTAAAATATTGGAGACTAGGTTCACTATTTTCTGTAGTTTGTTTGTCCATTTGATGCTCAGATTTCCATACAACATAATCATATTAAATGGCAAGATACTTTCCACCAGGCATTTATACACTGTTTCTAAACTGTTTCTAAATTTTGGAGTGAGTCACTGCTTGACTTTTTTTTTTTAAATTGTTGAGCTTACGTAGCAAGTGTGAACATTTTTTAAAAATGTGATCCGTATTGATATGGAATATGACTGTCGTATCCACAGACAACAGTGTGTGTGTGTTGTGGAGACTCAGGAAAAAGTCCTTGATCACCAAACAAGAGTCTACGTGTTTTAGCTGTGCTCATATGATTACAGTTTTTCTCAACTGCTTAAGCACAATTTCGAAAGCAGGTCCTAGTTTTTCAAAACACTTCACACAATTAGAACAACACTACACCCAAGTCATCTGTAAAATGAAACACTTTCATCAAAACTTTACAATATCTTATAAAAAAAAACCCCTGTTTTCTTGTCATAACATAAACACATCCGTCATATGATCCGATTCTGTTTAAATCAGTGAAACACTCCTGTACTTAGTAGTTAGTAGTACTGCAACATAATTATGTATCCAATGCAGTACTGACACACACACACACACACACAAAAAAAGAATTTAGAAAACTAAACTGCATTTTTGCCTTTGTCTACCTTTTTGGATCTGGCCACAGGGACTCATCAACATCTCAGGGTATATTTTCATTTGCAAGACAATGTGGGAAGAATCTCCTGGAGTGACGAATCCACCCTTATATTGATGTTGCATCAGTTTGATCACATGCCTCCTCCATAGCTTGAATGAGGGGCATCTTGACGTAGTACCAAGATCATAAACTATCCACCGCCATGCTGAGAATGGGGTTTAGGTAGGGGGAAAATGGTGGAAGGTATTGAACTGTAAATTGTTGGTGTTGGTGAAACCAGTTCTGGACCAGAGCAAAATGGTGGAAAGATACATCGTCTCAGACAACAATGTATTGCATGTGGTTCCTTTGGTTTGCTCCTGTGTTATTATTGTGTAATATGTCTAAAAATGTAACAGTGAGGTCAGTGTTGTAAGGACCCAAGTTGGCATGGCGGTGGATGACCCCATTCTGTGCAATGGCAGCACAGAGGGTAATGTATCCCATGTTGCCCTGATACTTTGACAATAGCCCTGTGGCCAATGATGTTTCTTCCCCTTCTTCTCATTGATGTGACAAATGTGACAAACTGTAAGCACATGTGTGCTTCCACACCTGGTGGATGTGGTCATGCAATTCGTTCATGAGTGTGCTCATTGGTAAGCCGGGACTTTGTAATGAGAAGGAAGTAACCTCACAATACTTATCTGTGTCTAAGGTGTGAAAATGCGTGTAGAGTTTTGCAAATCAGTGTGGAATGTTTTGCAAGAAGTGTGAAGTATCTGTGCTTATTATTGTGCAACTCCGAACAGGTGTTTTGCTTTTTGAGTGTAAAGATCTGTTAATGGTGTCAAAATTGTTATTTTAATGTGTAAACTACTGTAAAAAAAAAAAAAAAACTGTAAATATTCTGAAAAGGGCAATTTCTCCACCCCTAGTGGATGGTCTTTCTAAATATAGCAAATCTTACACCAGTAAAAACAGCTGTTAATGATTACATTGTTCAAGAAATAGTCAGGTGTGATGAGATCACTGACTGGAAAATCCTCAGGTCTGGAGAGTTCAACTCTGGGTCATGGAAATTCACCGTTTCTTTAAAACACAAATTATCATAATTTTTCACTAGTATGTATGATTTTAATTCAATTTTTGTTTTCTTTAAAATATTAAGTGCTTTACTCAAATTACACCCTGAATTCCAAATTCTGGCCTCATAGTTCCTTTTAAAGAAAACACATTTTGTACACAACATGTGTTTTTGCACAGCGTTTGAATATATTATGTGTGTTTTTCTAAATGCTGTAACCCAGTCAGTGCAAAAGTAGTATGTCCTTCTTCCTTCTCTACATCTGTTAAATGTTATCAGTAATACACAACATAACCATCTTCTGGCATTTGCATATCATAACAAGTTTGTTATTAGCATGTCATCTGTCTTTGGTAAAAATTACACTACAGTCACTACAGTGTGTGTGTACATATATATTTATATGTGTGTGTGTTCAAAAAAATATTATTTTTTTGATCGTGTGGCCACGATGTATAAGCTGCAGCCGTTCATTTTTACTTATTTTCGCACTGTTTACTTGCCAACAGCCAAAAACAAAAGTGCCCTGTTGAATTGAAAGCTGTAGAATCAAAACACGCACATTGCAAAACATCACAGCTTGTGGTGCAGACTGCAATGAGCAGTGTCCTTGTTAAGACATTTTCACATTATTGAGGTCTTGTACTCTGCGCACTGCATTGATACATTAAATATTAAATGTGCTATGTATTGTTTTATGGATAATCATGTTTCAGTGACACAACTTTATCCTCCACGGTCATCAGCAGTAGACTGATGGCTGTGTAGGATAAAGTTGAGGGATCCTGAGTGTCAGAGAGCAATCAGGGATCTTATGACCAATCCTCATCAGGGATCTAAGGACCAATCCTCATGGCAGTGTGCTTTGGCATGCATACAAGCCTATTATAAGATTCAGAAACTGGACCCACTAGGTGTTAGGTGTCCTCTGTCCTGGAATAGCAGGATTGGAACTGTGCTTGTTGTCAGCATTCTGTCTGCTTTAACGAGACTAGCCGTACCTTCATCTGTGATCAGACAGTCACCTGGCAAACAGGTTGTTAATGCTTCAATTTCCCCTGTAATTTGAAGAAACTTTTTTTTATCTGGTATTTTTAATCCCCAAACCACATTTTATATTTCATTCAGGAAAATGCCTACTATTAACACATGACATTAACACGCGTTATATTAATTACTGGTGCCACTGCTTTGACTTCTGCTACAGCGTGACCTTTAGTGAGACATAAATCAGTGTTTATAACCATGTCAGCACCAGATATGTTCACAGAGACACAGTGGAATGAATTACACATTTCAGTGTACATACGTAAATGTCAGCAACTAGGAAGCTACTCGGACACCACATAAAGTACTGTACAGAATTCTTACACCTAGTAGTGGACTCTCATCTGCTTCACACTACAGAGTCAAGAGATAAGCACCGGCACCAATGGGCCTCAGTCTTACTTCTCTTGTACAACAACACAGTGGAGTTGAAATTACACAGTGGAAGATAAGATTGTAACTACTCAGGAGTTACAGTCATGCGTGTACATTGTCCCTCCATTTTCAGAGGCCATAAGTAACTGTTCCAGATAATGTCTGAGTGAAATATTCAGCTTTCCAACAGTAACTTTGTAGTCAGCTCAGTTTTTCACTCATAACAAAAAGCATTTCTGTTGTGTGGGCCGCCCAAAGAGGAGGTACTGCTGGCCCAACACCAGAGGGCGCCCTGCCTGAAGGCGGGCTTCAGGCACCAGAGGGCGCAGTCGCCGCAGAGGAGCTCCAGGAGCCCGGAGCTGACAGCTGTCACCACTCATCAATCATCATCACCATAAAAGCCTGGAGGAGACACCACATCTCTGCCAAGAAATCGTCTTACCAACAGGTAAAACTCTCAGCCGTGTCTGTGCCGAACGCACTTATCATTGTCTTTTTGAAAACTTTGCAGGAGTACCTGTTATCTTCAGTCAGCTGGGAGCTGGGTTATGGACGTAGAAGAGTGACGGACTTCACTCCTGTTTCCAAACTAGAGAAGTAACAGTCGGTCTCTGCACGTTTCTGTATTTTTGTGTCGGAGGTGGAGATTCTCCCACAGAAGGAACTGAACTGAGTTGCTGATTGTTTTGCTGGGTGTGCAGACACCCACTTGATCTGTTTTTTGCTTCCTGCCATCAGTACCCGGTCCAACAGCTGAAGGCGGTGGCCACCTGGTTACTCAGGACTTGGCGGCTCTGGTGGCTCTCGGGTCTCCGCTGGCAGTGGAAATCGTGTGGGTCCCGACTCTTCTCTGGACAGGCGTCTCCTATCCTCGAGCCTGCCCACACGACACCGACTGTGTAATTGACTGTTGTTTAAAACCGTATCTGTATACCATTGTGCACATTTCACAACATTAAATTGTTACTTTTGCCATTTCCATTGTCCGTTCATTTACGCCCCCTTTTATGGGTCCGTGTCATCACACTTTTCACAACAGGATTTCTCGGCCAACGTCATGGATCCCGAGGGGCATCAGCCATCGAGTGGACCTCCAGTGGAAACGCAGGGTGCACAGGGGCCAGCAGGAGGCATATTAGGTGAGCTGCAGCAAATATTAACCGCCTTCACTGCTCGGTTGGACTTGGTAACCGAGCAGAACGTTATACTCAATCGGAAGATGGAGGCTCTCACCGCTCAGGTGGAAGCGCACACGCAGGGTGCTGCTGCGGCACCTCCTCCTGCTGACCGAGTGCCAAATACAGATATTCCAGTGGTCGTTCAACGAGCCCCCCCCGGTCCCCTGAAGCATACATAAGCCCTCCGGAGCCGTATGGAGGTTGTGTCGAGACGTGCGCTGACTTCTTGATGCAGTGTTCGCTCGTCTTTGCACAGCGTCCTATTATGTACGAGTCTGATGCCAGCCGGGTGGCTTATGTAATAAATCTGCTTCAAGGAGAGGCACGCGCCTGGGCTACGGCGCTCTGGGAGCAGAATTCTCGGCTCCTAACGACATATACTGGGTTTGTGCGGGAGTTCAAACAAGTGTTTGATCACCCCAACAGAGGCGAGACCACTTCAAACGTGCTACTGTGCTACTGCTACTACCTGTAAATAAAGTCCAAGACATATTCAGTGGCAGCTTTACCATCAGAGAGCCTCGTCAAAACCACCACAAAAGACTCCAAGTTGTCGTTGATGTTAAAGGGGCAATACACAGTATTAAGAACAGGGGTATGTAAACTTTTGATCAGCGTCATTTGGGTAGTTCTCTTGTCATTTTGATTTAAAAAGAGGAAACACAGATGTTTGACGATAAATGGCTTCACCCAACCACTAACCATGAGTGGAAAAAAAAGTTTTTGTGTTGTCATTCATATTCTCTTAAAATGGCCAAAAAAGCAACAATTCTGCAAGGGTATGTAAACTTTTGAGCAACTTTTGAACTGTGTGTGTGTGTGTGTGTGTGTGTGTGTGTGTGTGTGTGTGTGTGTGTGTGTGTATATATATATATATATATATATATATATATATATATATATATATATATATATATATATATATATACGAGGTCTGTCAATAAAGTAAGGGTCCTTTTTATTTTTTTCAAAAACTATATGGATTTCATTCATATGTTTTTACGTCAGACATGCTTGAACCCTCGTGCGCATTCGTGAGTTTTTCCACGCCTGTCGGTGACGTCATTCGCCTGTGAGCACTCCTTGTGGGAGGAGTCATCCAGCCCCTCGTCGGAATTCCTTTGTCTGAGAAGTTGCTGAGAGACTGGCGCGTTGTTTGATCAAAATTTTTTCTAAACCTGTGAGACACATCGAAGTGGACACGGTTCGAAAAATGAAGCTGGTTTTCAGTGAAAATTTTAACGGCTGATGAGAGATTTTGAGGTGATTCTGTCGCTTTAAGGACTTTTCACGGTGCGAGACGTCGCGCTGCGCTCTCAGGCGGCGTCATCAGCCTGTTCAAGCTGAAAACCTCCACATTTCAGGCTCTATTGATCCAGGACGTCGTGAGAGAACAGAGACGTTTCAGAAGAAGTCGGTTTCAGCATTTTATCCAGATATTCCACTGTTAAAGGAGATTTTTTTAATGAAAGACGTGCGGACGGATCCGCGCGTCGGGACACAGCCGACGCGGTGCGGCGGCACAGGAAAAACACCTCCGTGTTGATAACCATTTGTAAAATCCAGGCGGCTTTTGATGGCTTTCAGTGGAGTGAGTATATGAGAAATTGTTTAACAGGCTGGACATGTTCCAACTTGTCCTTAAGGCTTTCAACAGAGGTGTTTTTCCTGTGGCGGAGCGTCGCGGCGGCTGCGTCCCGACGCGCGGACCCGTCCGCACGTCTTTCATTAAAAAAATCTCCTTTAACAGTGGAATATCCGGATAAAATGCTGAAACCGACTTCTTCTGAAACTTCTCTGTTCTCTCACGACGTCCTGGATCAATAGAGCCTGAAATGTGGAGGTTTTCAGCTTGAACAGGCTGATGACGCCGCCTGAGAGCGCTGCGCGACGTCTCGCACCGTGAAAAGTCCTTAAAGCGACAGAATCACCTCAAAATCTCTCATCAGCCGTTAAAATTTTCACTGAAAACCAGCTTAATTTTTCGAACCATGTCCACTTCGATGTGTCTCACAGGTTTAGAAAAAATTTTGATCAAACAAAGCGCCAGTCTCTCAGCAACTTCTCAGACAAAGGAATTCCGACGAGGGGCTGGACGACTCCTCCCACAAGGAGTGCTCACAGGCGAATGACGTCACCGACAGGCGTGGAAAAACTCACGCATGCGCACGAGGGTTCAAGCATGTCTGACGTAAAAACATATGAATGAAATCCATATAGTTTTTGAAAAAAATAAAAAGGACCGTTACTTTATTGACAGCCCTCGTATATATATATATATATATATATATATATATATATATATATATATACTGTTGAGTGTCCATACAGTGCTATAGTTTTCTTTCACTTCCCAGTCTTCCAGGTTTCAGATCTGCAAAAAACTGGCAAAACCAGCCAGGTTTGGAATTGTATATTCACTGCAGTAAACATCAGGCACCAAATCTGCTGCTAATTTCTAAATTACCAAAGGAAATTGTACACAAATGAAAAGTAGTGATCTAGTAATAGTTCTAACAGTAGCAGAGATATGACATTTCAAATATTGCACCAATGCTGATTGTCGCAGGTAGATTTTCAATGTTTGGTGACCTTGAGCCACCTCTAAATAATTTCTGATTGGCAAACAATTTTGCATGTGAGAATGACTCACCAAAAGGAAACACCTGAATCCTGAATATATATATATATATATATATATATATATATTTCTGTTAGAAAAGAATCCGACCTTTTTATTTTTTGCAAAAACCATATGGATTTGAATCACGTGTGATTGCATCAGCCAAGCTTAAACCTTTGTGCGCATGTGTGAGTTTATATATATATATATATATATATATATATATATATATATATATATATATATATATATAATATAAAATTGTATTACACATTGAAATATCCCCCCCCCAGTATACTTTCTGGGTGTGTATTACCACTTCACAACAAGGCAACTCATCGCCTCTTTGTGTAACCGATCCTGTCTACATGAAGTGGCAAATGTAATATGTCCAAGGTGGTAAAACATTTCACCACCATGTGGTGGAATTTTGCCACACTCTTAAGATTCCCTTCGTCAGAGCCTATCGTGTGACAGTTCCAGGGACGCTATGACGAAGGATCCCAGTAATGTGCGTCAGTAAGCTGGCATTCAGTAATGGCCACCTAAAATGGCATTTAATGATTTTGCCATCTGGAAGACGGATTTGATGTTCACATTCATCATGTTTAAGAAAAATCAGAACAGTGGAACGTCTGTAACTTTAAACTAAAGCATGCTGTATGTATGATCTTTTTTTTTTTTTTTTTAATTGGGGGACAAATTGGTTTTAAATATTTTCACTTTCAAAAGATTTTGACATAAGTCAGGTACTTTACAGTAACATAATTTTTGTCAAGATGGTTAGGTTTACAGTTGTCCTGGATCAAAACTAAGATCCAGACTTACAGTGACCTCCTGGACTCGACCATCAGAAGTGTGTGTGCGTGTGTGTGTGTTTTGAAAGTGTTGAAGTTGAAGAGACATTCACTTATCTGCACAGTGACATTCATTTTCTCTGGGTCCTTGGTTTTTGAGATTGGAGATGTCTGGAAAGAGCTTGCAGAGCCATAAGGTCACTGGACAGAAGTGTTTGGCGATGCTGGACAACAAAAGTCCAAGTCTTTAGAAGCCTGTCTTAGTGTATCACATTAGATTAGACTGATAACCAGTGACCTAAGGTGACAACTACGTAGATGTCTTTTGGTAGTGGGTGTCTTCAGAGAATCCTTTGGTACTGCTGAAATGAATTTGGTAAGATGAGGCGTTGCAATTTGAGGGAACATCACCTATGACATTCTGGCAGTGTGGTGTGTTTCTCTGATGATGATCCAGCACACAGGTGCCTCAGTGTTGAGGACCCCCGTGACTAAAGAAGGACAAGGGCATGTCCACCTTTAACCTGGCTCTGGCAGATAGATGGTCGCTTTTGTAAGGTAGGGATGGCCTGGTTGTCTGTCTGGGTGGTTACCATCCAGAAACCAGTGTGGTGGAAGTAACAACATCCAGCCCCAGCGCCTGCCCCCAGACCTGACTTCATATTTTTTGTGAATGAATGAATTTATTGTGGGTTGTGTTTTGGAGTTTTAGTTCAGTGATTGTTAATTTATACTTTGCATTTGTTTTCATGAGTATATATGTATATTTATATATACATATGTATACATTTTTTTTATTTTTGTGTTAAAAGGGGTGGGCTTTTGCTTCTGCCTACGCTATCCCTGATTCTCAAGACCAGGCACCTAAGTGGCTCTACTCTACTCTCCTATTTTACTCTTCCTTTTTAGATATTTAGATAAACCTTTGTATACTGACATAGTTCCACCTTAGAATTGGAATATAATATGTAAGATATACCTTACTGAATTTTCATGGTTACGGTGTTAAATTGTTTTCTTTCTTTAAGAGCTTTTTTTGTTGTTATTTTTGAGTTTGTGTGTGCTGACTAAATAAATTCATATTTTTTTTGTAAATTTTCTTCTGGTTCAAGATGTACTTGTAGTGTAGCTCAGCTCTAATCCAAAAGGTTTAACAGAAGTTAAGGTTAAATGGTCAGCAACATATCTTACAGGTTCTGTTGCTCCTTCACACTTTGATTCCTCTTCTTCAATCAAATCCCTCGACTGTTTCTGGACACTTTTCACCTTTAGACTGAACTGGTACTGTGCAGTTGGTCGTTGGGACTGCATACTGGCTTTTGTGTGTTGTCATGGGTCACTGAGTCTTGTGACATAACACTGGGTTGGTTGCTTGGTGGAAAATGTTGAGAGTGAGAAAAATAACAGTGTTGTGTGAACACGACTCCCTGTGGGTATGCTGGCATTGTTGACCACCTGTCAAGATGTCCCATCCATCATCCAAGCAGGCTGACAGCAAATATTTACAAAAAGAATCCTACAGGTTGAACCAAACCGGTTTCCCGACGCGTCTAAGTGCCTTTTTTTCCTTCCTCCTACAAATTTGTTTCAGGAAAGCTCTGTTAATCTTACTAAGATTGTAAAACAAAGATTCTCAATTATACTGGTGATAGTCTATCTATCACTGCTAACTTAAATGTATTGGATTGTTTTGGTTGTTGTCTTCAAGGCTTCCCACCAACAGGTGTAGAAGAAAAGTAGCAAGAAAAAGAAAAAAGTTAACCAATTAGCCTTATCTCATCATTTCCAGATGCTAATATTTAATGTTCCACCTAATAAAACCCTGTTGCAGAGTGAAATATCTGAGACAGGATCAATTTTTTGGTTTGCTTACTCTTGAAGTCAGTGACAGACTGTTGACTAAATATTTCACTGAACATGAGGCGTGTTTTGAATCAAAACTCATCCTTCAGGTCACCAAACATGTGATGCCAGTATTCCTGGAAACCAAGTATATCTCCAGGGAAAACGTTTTTTCTTTCGTGTACACAGTGTGCGGGACATTATGTCATCGTGCTTTTATCATGAGTGTGTGTGTGTGTGTGTGTGTGTGTGTGTGTGTGTGTGTGTGTGTGTGTGTGTGTGTGTGTGTGTGTGTGTGTGTGTGTAGATGCATGCTTGTAAACATGATAACTCAAGTGCAATGCATGGCCAAAATGTTATATTAATATTGTAGCTATATGTGTAATGTTATGACCAAGATGATTGTATTGTATTTGTCATGTTGATGTTAACCTGTCCATTATGACATGTGCAGCTGTCTTTCTTGGCCAGGTCACCCTTGTAAAAGAGGTTTCAAGCTCAGTGGAATTTCTACCTTGTTAAATAAAGGTTATTATTACAACGCATTATCATTATTATTGTTATTATCACAGGTATTGCTTTGGGAGTAAAAGACGTAAGTCCTATATAGGCCCAATTGTTGGTGCTGGTGCTTATCCCGGATTCAGCAGTGTGAAGTGGGTGAGAGCGTATGACGCCATCTGGCTGGAACACCAGTCCGACGCAGGTCACTTCCACAGCCAAGGCCAGGAACCATTTAAAGCTGATTGGACTGGGACAGTGCAGCTTAAGTGCCTTGTCTTAGTACCCAGAGAGGTATCGTAAGCGGGAATCAAACCCAGGTGTATACATATTGGTAGGCCATCCACTGATCAACCTGCTCTACTTTGGGAGTAGATGAAATGATGAATTCATCATCTTTCTCAGCTTGTAGTTGCTACACTGAGATAAACAACCACTTTTTGAGGAGCCTGTTGCGACAGCAACTCAGTCACCAGTTTCTTTATTTAGACGATGCTATCTTGTCGCAGAGCTACAAGTTCAACTTCAGTATGTCTGGTTCATTAAAGTTTGACGGTGACACATTTTTTAAAATTTACTCCTGTACACCATCACAGTGGAACTAAAATGAAACAGTCGAGATGTGCTTGTAGTGTTGACTTTCAGCTTTAATTCAGTGAGTTAAAAAAAAAAAATCAAATTAGCCATTTTTGAAATTATGGCCATTTATAAACATAGCACCTCCATTTTGACAGCCCATAAGCAATTTGATATACCGTGTTCACCCATCCAAATTCTGCCTGAAAAGGAGGTGGGCCGATGCACGAGCATGGCCAGTTATTATGTTCATCGGAATACCTATTTCAATAAAATGTCTGATTTCAACACAGATGTGTTCCCTGTAATGTAATTTATTTTCAAGTGGGTGCTTAACCAATTTTCTTCAAAAAAGGGGGTGTATCATCACTTTTTCAACTTGTTTTATTTTGAAAAGTCAGGGTATGGATACATGAACATTTCCAGGTCAGTGGGTATATCCTGGGCTTCATTTCCATCCACCATTAAGAAATACATTAAATGATTTAAATTAAAGATAAAAATGGGCACTAACAATCACATCTAGGTTGTTTGATTTCCACTCCACTGTACAGAGGTAAAATTACAGTAAATAATAAATAAATTCACTGTCCAAATACTGTGTTTCATGTCCCACATTATAACCTGATGGAAAATGAAATTTTATAATTTATAAGAGTGTTCCAGTCATTTTTAAATGAAAAAGGTCACAGTGACTGACCCACTGTGACTGAGGTATTCTAGGAATGTTCAGTGGTGACACTGACTATGAAACTAAGGTTGATAGCTTGAGGCACTTGCAAACGCCCACAAATTCAGTTTTTGAGCATGTCACTCAGCACGTCCAAATGGTTAGAGTCATTCCTGTCAAACCAGCCCAGAACAAACAACAGAGGAGCATCAGCAGGAGAAGATAAATTTCCACATTTATCCTTGTCACTAGAGTTGGGCACGTACTTCAGTTACTCACTGCTGCTAGTTAGTCAGCTGTGCATAAAGTTGTCCTTTGAAAAAGGTAAGGGCAACAAAGGAGCAGAGAAAATAAAATAAAGTGGAGGTCATGGGACAACTATCCACATGTCCAGCCAGTTCTGAGGTAGTGTGGATTATGTTTGTCTGCATATTTTTAATAATTTGGACATAGTGATCTGTTGACAGATTTACAGACTCCTCCTGGGTAGTTTTCCATTCCATGGAGGATCAGAATTTGTTTCCAAGGCTCTTGCAAAGCTTTTTGTCCTTGTTATCCCCTCAGTATGATAGTGGATAAACAGGATTTCCACTTTTGCAATTCACGGCAGCAGTTGTGGCACTTATTATGTTAATATGCATGTAAGAGTTTGTAACACCAGTTTTGTGTGTGTGTGTGTGTGTGTGTTTTTGCAGGGAGGCATTTATGCAACAATAAGGGTGCAGGTGTGTGCAGGAGGAACAGACGTCCACGTTTACTGGACGTAGAGTCATTTGAGACGACTTTTGAACTTCAAACAAACGTTGCCCCATTTTGTTTCCCGACTTGAAACCTAAATCCTTTGTTTTGAACTCCACTGCCCTTTAACTCATCAGGGTACCAAACCTTGGCTCTAAGATCCCCTCAGTAACACCGTGTACTTAAATGGTTGTTTCCACAGTAATCTTCCAAATGAACCTACAGGCCATGATCACGCTAAATTTTGCCAAAATGGCGATTTTGTGACTTTCTTTTCCTCTATCTGATATAAAATTAAAACATACCATTATGGTAGCTGTTACCAGTGTTGTCACATTTTCAGATTTTTATTTTTTTAAACGTCTGCGCAGACTTAAGCTATGTAACTGTTGTTCATTTATGTATTTGGTAAAAATTATGAATATAATCATAAATTTTGTGCTTTGATGTGTCCCAATTATCCCAGTTGTTTATTATCCTTTCAGGTGTATAACACTCTCCATAATTTCACCAAAGCATTTGATTTTAAAGCTCTACTGCCTTTCAATTTTCACAGAAATGTCTCTGTGTGTGAAGATTCAAATCAGCTGAGATGAAAAATGAATTGCGATGCTCTTTGACTCACATATGGGCACTTTAAAACCTCTTTAAAGAAGCCTTCATTGATTGCTGTGTGTCCTACTCTTAAGCCACCTTGACACTTGCACAAAATCCGCACTGGCACGCAAACTTGTGTAAAGTCGTCGTAAACTGTGCGAGGCCGCATAAATTTTGTGCCACTTCCATGAACATGTCGCAGCCTATTCGCAAACACTGCGTGTCAATGCGTGTCAATGCGTGCAGGGCTTCACACAGTTTACGAAGAGTTCATTTATTGTTGTGTGTTTTACGCTGACTTTACTGGAGCATTTCAGAAGCCTTCAGCTCGACTTGGACAAACAAAGCAAAGAGATTAAGAAATTTTTCTGCTGTCTAGTGCCAGGGTTTGAAACTGTTGAGCAATCTGAACGTGCTGAGCCAATACAGTTCCTTTTATTGTTGCATAATTTCACCAGGCACTGGTGAGCAGTAGCTGTCTTTGTGATTCATAATAATTACCCAAGACAAGTTCAGCAAAGGCCCTTATCTGCAGCACTTCATGGCTATTATTCTGCAGACAAAAGCCAGTCGTATCGTCCTATTTTCAGCCGCAGTAACATGTCGTGATGATGGGTTGCTTATAAAGTTTCACAGCCACAAGCTGAAAGCTAACCAGTTCTGTGCATTTGTTTTTCAGCTCTCAAGAAGAAGACAGGCCAATATCTCCTTTCTACATGAGGTAGGCCTCCTGTCTTTGCGTTGGCAGCCTGCGGTGATCGGGTCACAGTTTGTTGTTTTGGAGTGGAGGTGTGAGGGAAGTGGCTCTGTCCTGCCTCAGTGAATTATCATCAGAAACAATGAAACCACAGCTTATAGAGAAACCACAGCGGCGTGCACATGCAACAGTTTGTGCACCACTGTTTGGCAGCTGTAGCCCTGCAGCTTTCAGATACCCCCCCCCCAAAAATAGACCTGTGGATAGTGTATGTATGGGAGAGAGATTTATTTCAGAACTGCACTCAATTTAAAAAAAAAAAAAAAGTCATTTATTTTTAAAACATTAGATTAACTGAATTAATATTTAAATCATAGATTTGATTAATGTTTACTTTATTACATTATTTAAATAAACAGAATTAATTCATTATGTCATGTCATGTATGGTCTGAAAATATGTCTATGATTAAAAAAAAATATAATTTAATAAGGTGTTGATGCCTCAGTGTGACGTATCTGGATCTAGACAAGTTATAATGACAAAGGTTCCCAGCAGTCTGTGCTCTGCTGTTCTTTTAAATATTAGAAATAGTCTTAAAGACAACAAAAAGCTAGTATCAGTTACATTCACCAATCCAACAGATTCTCTCACGCTGCTGCAAGATCAAATTTCAATCATCATAACCAGTTTTCAGGGATGCTTATGCTCTTTTAGGCGAATTACAATGTATTCATGCAAGGAGTGTGATTATCAATCTGTTGCTGTTATGCACACATTGATGTACATTGTCCTTGACCCTCAAAGCCTAGCTCTAGACATCTATCAGGTTTGCACAACCTGGTCTCACGGCAAGTCATGATTCAGCAGCACGAAATACAACCCCTGGCAAAAATTATGGAATCACCGGCCTCGGAGGATGTTCATTCATACTTTTTTAGACCAAGCAGAGGGAAAAAATATGGAATCACTCAATTCTGAGGAAAAAATTATGGAAGTTCAGTTCAGTTCAGTCACAGACGTTGACTCCAGTTTCAACCCATTCGTTCCTCATTTGTTTTGTTGTGCATTTTCGATTTTTGAGACATATTGCTTTAAGTTTTCTGTCTTGATGCTTTGATATCTTCCTTGGTCTACCAGTATGTTTGCCTTTAACAACCTTCCCGTGTTGTTTGTATTTGGTCCAGAGTTTAGACACAGCTGACTGTGAGCAACCAACATCTTTTGCAACATTGCATGATGATTTACCCTCTTTTAAGAGTTTGATAATCCGCTTCTTTGTTTCAATTGACATCTCTTGTGTTGGAGCCATGATTCATGTCAGTCCACTTGGTGCAACAGCTCTCCAAGGTGTGATCACTCCTTTTTAGATGCAGACTAATGAGCAGATCTGATTTGATGCAGGTGTTAGTTTTGGGGATGAAAATTTACAGGGTGATTCCATAATTTTTTCCTCAGAATTGAGTGATTCCATATTTTTTTCCCTCTGCTTGGTCTAAAAAAGTAACCGTTACTGACTGCCACAATTTTTTTTCAGATTTCTTATAGTGTTTCTTAAAGCCAGAAAGTTGCCATTTGAAATGACTTTAGTTTTGTGTCATGTCTGTGATCTGCTTTTTTTCTACAAAATTAAACAACTGAATGAACATCCTCCGAGGCCGGTGATTCCATAATTATTACCAGGGGTTTTACACATTAATCTATTGGTTCATGATATTGTGACGAAAAGCGCCTCATTTTCGTCACGGCAGCACAAATTCATTCTAATTCATTCTGTGATGGCTGCACGAAATTAAAAGTAAAGTGGGTGTTGTGTGGGCCACTGAAGAGGAGGTACTGCTGGCCACCGCCAGAGGGCGCCCTGCCTGAAGGCGGGCTTCAGGCACCAGAGGGTGCAGTCGCCCACCAGGAGCCCCAGGAGCCGGAGCTGACAGCTGTCATCTATCATTCATCACCTTCCCCATAAAAGCCTGGCAGTGACACCACATCTCTGCCGAGAAATCGTCTTACCTGACAGGTAACCTTCTCAGCCTTTCTCTGTGCCGTACGCACGTATTGGATGCTAAACTGTTTGCAGTCGATTGCACTTGAGCTGTCTATGCTTCCTGCCAGCAGTACCCGATCCGACAGCTGGAGGCAGTGGCCACCTGGGGACTCAGGACTTGGCAGCTCCGGTGTATTGCAGGTCTCCGCTGGCAGTGGAAAACGTGTCGGGCCCGACTCTTCTCTGGACAGGCGTCTCCTATCCACGAGCCTGCCCACACGTCACCAACTGTTTAATTGACTGTTATCTAAAGTTGTATCTGTATACCGTTGTGCACATTTCACAACATTAAATTGTTATCTTTTGCATTTCCATTGTCCGTTCCTTTACACCCCCTGTTGTGGGTCCGTGTCACTACACTTTCCCAACAGGATTTCTCGGCCAATCGTCATGGATCCAGAGGGGCGTCAGCCATCGAGTAAACCACCAATGGAAACGCAAGGTGCACAGGCGCCAGCAGGAGGCATGTTAGGTGAGCTGCAGCAAATCTTAACCGCCTTCACTGCTAGGTTGGACTTGGTAACCGAGCAGAACGTCATACTCAATCAGAGTTTGGAGGCTCTCACCGTGCAGGTGGAAGCGCACGCACAGGGCCCTGCTGCAGCACCTCCTCCTGCTGACCGAGTGCCAAATACAGATATTCCAGTGGTCGTTCAACGAAAATGCGGACTGTCTCTGGTCCTTAAGGAGCACCTGGTGGCAAAGGACGAGCCGCGGGATTTAGACGGGCTTATCAACCTGGTAATACGGCTAGACAACCGATTAGCAGAACGCCGACGGGAGCGAGACGAAGGGCGTGGTCAGGCATGAGTCGTCCCTCTTCCTCCCGGGTACGAAAGGGAGCCGTCTTCCCCACGCTCCACAGCCAGGGCACTCCACGTGACGACAGCTCCCCCTGCTGACGTTGCTAGGGAAACAAGCAGTGCCAAAAGAAAATCAGATCAGAGACAAAGGAGGCTGGCCCGTGGGGAGTGTTTTCACTGCAGCTCAACCGAGCACACACAGAAAAACTGCCCCAAACGGTCAAAACAGCAACACTCGCCCTTAGAGACTGGGCTAAGGGTGGGCCATAATACTCACGCGGGAAAACCCCGTAAATCCGCACGCATCCCAGTTACGATCCTGAGTGGGGATCTAACCCTTCACGCCCCAGCACTGGTGGACACAGGGTCGGAGGGGAATCTGCTGGACAGCAGATGGGCAAAGGAAGTTGGACTCCCTCTTGTGGCCTTACCTTCATCATTGACGGTACGGGCACTAGATGGCACCCTTCTCCCATTAATCACACACCAGACACAGCCCGTGACATTGGTTGTGTCTGGGAATCACAGGGAGGAGATTGTGTTTTATGTAACACCTTCTACCTCCCGAGTGATTTTGGGTTTTCCATGGATGTTAAAGCACAATCCCCGGATTGATTGGCCGTCTGGGGTTGTGACGCAGTGGAGCGAAACCTGCCACCGGGAGTGTTTAGGATCCTCCGTTCCACCCAGTGTGACAGCTAAGGAGGAGGTTCTAGTTCCCCCCAATCTGGCGGCGGTGCCAGCCGAGTACCATGACTGGTTGATCCGGAACTCCACCTCCCCGATGGGTGCTGGTTTCTTTTTTGTGGGCAAGAAAGACGGCGGATTCCGTCCATGCATTGATTACAGAGGGCTGAACGAGATCACAGTTCGCAACCGATACCCGTTACCTCTGTTGGATTCAGTGTTCACGCCCTTGCATGGAGCCCAAATCTTCACAAAACTGGATCTTAGGAATGCGTATCACCTGGTTCGGATCCGGGAGGGAGACGAGTGGAAGACGGCATTTAACACCCCGTTAGGTCACTTTGAGTACCTGGTCATGCCGTTCGGCCTCACCAATGCGCCCGTGACGTTCCAAGCTTTGGTTAATGACGTCTTGCAGGACTTCCTGCATCGGTTTGACTTTGTATACCTTGACGATATTCTTATCTTCTCCCCGGATCCTGAGACTCGTGCAGCATGTACGTCAGGTCCTGCAGCGGTTGTTGGAGAACCGGCTGTTTGTGAAGGGCGAGAAGTGCGAGTTCCACCGCAGTTCTTTGTCCTTCCTGGGGTTCATAATCTCCTCCAACTCCGTCGCCCCTGATCCGGCCAAGGTTGCGGCGGTGAGAGATTGGCCCCAACCGACAAGCCGTAGGAAATTGCAGCAGTTCATCGGCTTTGCAAATTTCTACCGGAGGTTCATAAAGGGCTACAGCCAGGTAGTTAGCCCCCTGATGGCCCTAACCTCCACTAAAGTCCCCTTCACCTGGTCGGATCGATGCGAAGCCGCGTTTAGAGAGTTGAAACGCCGGTTCTCGACTGCACCAGTTCTGGTGCAGCCTGATCCCAATCGCCAGTTTGTAGTTGAAGTGGATGCCTCTGACTCAGGGATAGGAGCCGTGCTGTCCCAGAGTGGGGAGTCCGACAAGGTTCTCCATCCTTGTGCCTATTTTTCCCGCAGGTTGACCCCGACTGAAAGGAACTATGACGTCGGCAATCAGGAACTTCTGGCAGTGAAAGAGACCCTTGAGGAGTGGAGACACCTGTTGGAGGGAGCTGCGGTGCCATTTACGGTTTTCACGGACCATCGGAACCTGGAATATATCCGGACCGCTTAGCGTCTGAACCCCAGGCAAGCCCGCTGGTCACTGTTCTTCGGGCGTTTTGACTTCCAGATCACATACCGCCCAGGGACCAAGAATCAACGATCCGACGCCCTGTCCCGGGTACACGAGGAGGAAGTCAAGACCAAGCTGTCGGATCCACCGGAAACCATCATCCCCGAGTCCACTGTCATGGCCACCCTCACCTGGGATGTGGAGAAGACCGTCCAGGAGGCTCTGGCACGGAACCCGGACCCGGGGATGGCCCGAAAGACAAACTATACGTCCCACCAGAGGCCAGAGCTGCGGTCCTGGACTTCTGTCACGGTTCGAAGCTCCCCTGCCACCCGGGGGTGCGTAGGACCGTGGCGGTGGTCCGGCAGCGCTTCTGGTGGGCGTCTATGGAAGCCGACGTCCGGGACTATGTCCAGGCCTGTACCACCTGCGCCAGGGGCAAGGCAGATCATCACCGAGCACAAGGACTCCTCCAGCCGTTACCTGTGCCTCATTGCCCCTGGTCCCACATCGGCCTGGACTTCGTCACGGGCCTCCCGCCATCCCAGGGCATGACAACCATCCTCACGATAGTGGACTGGTTCTCCAAGGCGGCCCACTTCGTGGCCCTCCCGAAGCTCCTGACGGCCCAGGAGACAGCAGACCTCCTGGTCCCCAATGTCGTGCGTCTGCATGGGATTCCATCCGACATTGTCTCTGACCGTGGTCCTCAGTTCTCCTCGCAAGTCTGGAGGAGTTTCTGTAGGGAACCGGGGGCCACCGTAAGCCTCTCGTCCGGGTACCATCCCCAGATGAACGGACAGGCAGAGCGGGCGAACCAGGATTTGGAGCAGGCCCTCCCCGTTTGAGGTATGTTTGGGGTACCAGCCCCCATTGTTCCCACTCATAGAGGGAGAGGTCGGGGTGCCCTCGGTCCAGGCCCACCTAAGGAGGTGCCGTCAGGTGTGGCATACTGCCCGCTCTGCCCTGCTTAAAGCCCGGACGAGGGCCAAGGCCCATGCAGACCACCGGCGTTCCCCGGCCCCTGCATACCAGCCCGGGCAGGAGGTTTGGCTATCCACCAAGGACATCCCCCTTCAAGTGGAATCCCAAAAACTGAAAGACTGATTCATTGGACCCTTCACCATCCTCAGAGTCCTCAGTCCGGCCGCAGTGAAGCTGAAGCTGCCAGCTTCACTGCGGATCCATCCTGTTTTCCATGTCTCCCGGGTCAAACCTTGCCATACCTCACCTCTCTGCACCCCCGGACCGGCACCGCCTCCTGCCCAGATCATCGACGGAGATCCTGCTTGGACTGTGCGCAGGCTCCTGGACGTCCGTCGACAGGGCCGGGGGTTCCAGTATCTGGTGGACTGGGAGGGTTACGGACCTGAAGAGCGCTCTTAGGTGAAGAGGAGCTTCATCCTGGACCCGGCCCTCCTGGCCGATTTCTACCGCCGTCATCCCGACAAGCCTGGTCGGGCCCGTTGAGGGGGGGGGGGGTCCTGTTGTGTGGGCCGCTGAAGAGGAGGTACTGCTGGCCACCACCAGAGGGTGCCCTGCCTGAAGGCGGGCTTCAGGCACCAGAGGGCGCAATCGCCCACCAGGAGCCCCAGGAGCCGGAGCTGACAGCTGTCATCTATCATTCATCAGCTTCCCCATAAAAGCCTGGCAGTGACACCACATCTCTGCCGAGAAATCGTCTTACCCGACAGGTAACCTTCTCAGCCTTTCTCTGTGCCGTACGCACGTATTGGATGCTAAACTGTTTGCAGTTGTAACCTGCTGTAACTGACAGCTTGGAGCTGGTGTGTTGGAAATTTGGAGGAGTCGGTGATTCCGCTCCTAAATTTCTTAGTGTTTCAGTAGGCACTGCACGAACTTCGTTTTCCTGCTACCTGAGAGTGAAGGACGTGTCAGTCCAGAAAGAACTGTGAGTGTGCTGAACTGTTTGCTGGGTGTGCACACACCCACTTGATCTGTCTATGCTTCCTGCCAGCAGTACCCGATCCGACAGCTGGAGGCGGTGGCCACCTGGGGACTCAGGACTTGGCGGCTCCGGTGTATTGCAGGTCTCCGCTGGCAGTGGAAATCGTGTGGGGCCCGACTCTTCTCTGGACAGGCGTCTCCTATCCTCGAGCCTGCCCACACATCACCAGCTGTTTAATTGACTGTTATCTAAAGTTGTATCTGTATACCGTTGTGCACATTTCACAACATTAAATTGTTATCTTTTGCATTTCCATTGTCCGTTCCTTTACGCCCCCTGTTGTGGGTCCGTGTCACTACACTTTCCCAACAGTGGGGGGGTTATGGTTAGGGTTGGGGGAAGGAGTAGGGTTAGTAATAGTGAGTGGAAAAAAAAGCACAAAAAATATTATAACAAAGGTGTATAACAAAGTTATATTATTATTATAACAAAGTTACAACAGAAAATAGTTAAATGGGCTGCATTTATATAGCGCTTTTCCATCTGCATCAGAAGCTCAAAGCACTTTACAATTATGCGTCACATTCACCTGTTCACACAGACACACTCACACACTGATGTCAGGCTGCTGCCATGCAAGGCGCTCACTACACACCGGGGGTAACTGGGGGATTAAGGTCCTTGCCCAAGGGCCCTTAGTAATTTTCCAGTCTGGCTGGGTTTTGAACTCTGGTCTGAAGCCCAGCGTTTAACCACTAGACCATCACATCCCCATTCTAGAGCCTTACAGAGCCCTTTTCCAGAAATATAAAAAATACATGTAGTTTTCCATCAAGCATATGGTTGGTAATGGTGGTATAATCTTTGCCTGTTTAGAATGTGCGTCATTAAGAGGCATGTTGGTTGTTACAGTAATTTTCTGGCAGTATTTGTTTATTTAAGGTGCACTGATTCATCCCTCTTACTCTCAGACATCTTGGTTGGTTCATGATTCAGATTGTTGCCTTTTGCACACTGAGCAGTGATGCCTCTTTAATTAGCGAAAGTCAGTGGTACAAAACTGGCAGTGATGTAACTACCACACTTTTTCTGTACTGTTCAACCCCTCTCCAAGAACACTTGGGACTGAGGTAGTCATCCAAAGATATTTAATTACCAAGTATTTCACACTTTATTCTGTCAGCTGTTTATTTTGTCAGCTGTCAAAATGTGGCTTGCTGCCATATCAGAGAGCTGCTTAAAGTGATGAACCATCCACGATGATAAAGTTGCACCTAAAGAGATGAAGTGAGATATCGTTTAAAAACGTTGATTTCATTTTTGGCAAATTTTGATACAGCAGTGTAGTTTCCACTATACACAAAATGGGTTTCGATATGGGTTCAGTTTCATATTAAACACATTCAAAGTCCAAAAGTTCTGTTGCTGCGTAAAGAAACCTTGTTATCAGTAAACTTTAGGCCTGAAACTGCTTGCTTTCCACCTCTCTTCATTAGATACATCTGTTGAACTGAGCATTAAAGCAAATACCTAATCAGTCATGTCAAAGAAAGTCAATACAATTAGGTATTGTGGACATTCATCAACAAGGTCTGCTGAACTTGAAACAAACTATCATAATGGACAAGCAATGTGATATACTTTCCAGTGCGTGGTTATTGGTGCAAGACTGGTTGTTTTGGGTTATTTACAAAATCCTTATCTGCTGGAATTTTTACACACAACCATCTCTATTGTCTACAGAGAATGGTTGCAAAAAGAAGAAGCAGATGATGAGCATCATGTCTCTGGGTCAAAACACCTTGTTGAACACAGAAGTCTGATATGAATAGCCAGGCTCAAATAATTGTTTGTTCCAAGCAGGGTATGCAGAAGATCTTCTTTGAAATACCACATAGATGGGCTGTCACAGCAGAAAACCAAATCTGGTCCCTTTCCTATCAGTTAGGGACTCTGAACACATTGACGATTAGCCCAGCGTTTGCTGACTGAGAGTGAAAACCTGACGTCGACCAGTGCTGAGGTCCGCCAGATTCCGCAGGAGCTAAGTTGATACGCTGAGGGACGTAAAGGGCGACATGAAACAGACACAAAAAATTAAACGTTTAATTTTTTTCATGGATTTTCAGCATCGAGCACTGGATGCAGAAAGGAAGTAATTTTCACACAGGTTGAGGCAACGTAACGGTACTTACGTGACTGGATGCCACACCCACAAAATATAATGCTACACGATGCCAATTTATGATTCCTGCTGTGCCGTCCTTGCTGCACCGATTCTCCAGCCAATCTCACTCTACATTGTCCTCTCACCTGTGAACAAGATATTTTGGAGTAATAATAATAAGGATGATAATGGATTCATGAACAGCACGGGGGCTTAGTGGTTTTCCGTGCAACATTAAACACCTCTGACAGGTGATACCAAGGCTTTTCCAGGCCACTGTGGAGATATAATCTCTCCACCTAGTCCTGGGTCTTCCTTGGGGTCTCCACCCAGCTGGCCATTTTATGCCGAGCTATAAAATCACACAGCCTGGCTGCAGCTCCTCAGCGCTCTCACCTCCTCATGATTTCTCTCACGATTGTGTTAAATAAAGTCCATCAGCTCCTCCTCACAGACCGATCGCCAGGTAGAGGACACGGAAGACATTTTCACGTCTCATCACGGAGAACATCTCCACGTTCAGGAAGAAAAAACCTGACAGAGGCTCATCTTGTAAAGAAAGACAAAATGATTCTTTATGAAGCTACGATTTGAAACACACTACTTTTTTTTTAGATTTACACTGTACAAATACACTTAATGTGTGTAAATCTGTGTAAATCTAAAAAAAAAAGTAAAAAGTAGTGTGTTTCAAATCAAAGTATTGGGTTGTATTGGTATCACTGATACCAGCCTGAATTTTACTCAGTATGGGATTGGAAAGGAAATTGGTAGTATCGAACATCACTAATAATAAAACAGTCACAACATTACTCAGTGAAGAACATAAAAAGCAGTCATAATCACACAAAAGTTTTAGTAAAATTACAATTCTTCTTCTTTGTCTTTCGGCTGTTCCCGTTAGGGGTCGCCACAGCAGATCAATCGTTTCCATCTCACCCTGTCCTCTGTATCTTCCTCTGTCACACCAACCACCTGCATGTCCTCTCTCAGCACATCCATGAACCTCCTCTTTGGTCTCCCTCTTCTCCTCCTGCCTGGTGGCTCCATCCTCAGCATCCTTCTCCCTGTATACCCTGGGTCCCTCCTCTGCACATGTCCAAACCATCTCAATCTCGCCTCTCTGACTTTGTCTCCAAACCATCCCACCTGAGCTGTCCCTCTGATATGTTCATTCCTAATCTTGTCCATTCTTGTCACTCCCAAAGAGAATCTCAACATCTTTAACTCTGCCACCTCCAGCTCTGCCTCCTGTCTTTTTGTTAGTGCCACTGTCTCTAAACCATACAACATAGCTGGTCTCACTACTGTTTTGTAAATTTTCCCCTTCACTCTTGCTGATATTCTTCGGTCACAAATCACTCCTGCCACCTTTCTCCACCCACTCCACCCTGCCTGCACTCTCTTCTTCACCTCTCTACCACACTCTCCATTACTTTGAACAGTTGACCCCAAATATTTAAACTCATCTACTTTCACCACTTCTACTCTTTGTAACTGCACTATTCCACTGGGCTCCCTCTCATTTACACACATGTACTCAGTCTTGCTTCTACTGACTTTCATTCCCCTTCTCTCCAAAGCATATCTCCACTTCTCCAGACTAGACTCAACTTGCTCTCTACTCTCACTACAGATCACAATGTCATCTGCAAACATCATAGTCCATGGGGACTCCTGTCTGATCTCATCTGTCAACCTGTCCATCACCACTGCAAACAAGAAAGGACTCAGAGCTGATCCTTGGTGTAATCCCACCTCCACCTTGAATGAGTCTGTCATTCCGACTGCGCATCTCACCGCTGTCACACTATTCTTGTACATGTCCTGCACTACCCTAACATACTTCTCTGCCACTCCAGACTTCCTCATACAATGCCACAACTCTTCTCTTGGCACCCTATCATATGCTTTTTCTAAGTCCACAAACACACAATGTAACTCTTTCTGTCCTTCTCTGTACTTTTCCAACAGTATTCTCAGAGCAAACATTGCATCTGTAGTGCTCTTTCTCGGCATGAAGCCATAGTGCTGCTCACAGATCTTCACCTGTTTTCTAAGCCTAGCTTCTACTACTCTTTCCCATAACTTCATGCTGTGGCTGATCAGCTTTATGCCTCTGTAGTTACTGCAGCTCTGCACATCACCCTTGTTCTTGAAAATAGGAACCAGCACACTTTGTCTCCACTCCTCAGGCATCCTCTCACTTTCCAAGATTTTATTAAACAATCTGGTTAGAAACTCTACTGCCATCTCTCCTAGACATTTCCATGCCTCCATTGGAATGTCATCTGGACCAACTGCCTTTCCACTCTTCATCCTCTTCATAGCAGCCCTCACTTCTTCCTTGCTAATCTCTTTTACTTCCTGATTTACTCTCACCACATCATCCAACCTTTTCTCTCGCTCATTTTCTTTATTCATCAACTCTTCAAAATATTCCCTCCACCTTCTCAGCACACACTCCTCACTTGTCAACACATTACCATGTGCATCTTTTACCACCCTAACCTGCTGCACATCCTTTCCAGCTGTGTTCCTTTGTCTGGCCAATCAGTACAAGTCCTTTTCTCCTTCCTTACTATTGAACTTCTTGTACAGCTCGCAATATGCCTTTTCCTTTGCTTTTGCCACTTCTCTTCTCGCCTTACGCCGCATCTCCTTGTACTCCTGTCTACTTTCTTCATCTCTCCGACTATCCCAAAACTTTTTCGCCAACCTCTTTCTCCTTATGCTTTCCTGGACCTCTTCATTCCACCACCAAGTCTCCTTGTCTTCCTTCCATTGTCTAGATGTCATACCCAGTACTGCCCTATCTGTCTCCCTCACCACATCTGCAGTACTTTTCCAGTTGTCCAAAATTGCTTCCCCTCCAACTAGTGCTTCTCTCACCTGCTCACTAAATTTCACACAACAGTTTTCCTCCTTCAGCTTCCACCATCTGATCCTTTGTTGAGCTCTCACTGTCTTCTTCTTCTTCTTTACCTCTAAAGTCATCCTACAAACAACCATCCTATGCTGTCTAGTGACACTCTCTCCTGCTACCACCTTACAGTCTGTGATTTCTTTTAGCTTGCATCTCCTATAAAGAATGTAGTCCACCTGTGTGCACCTTCCTCCACTCTTATATGTTACCCTGTGCTCCTCCCTTTTCTTAAAGTAGGTATTCACCACAGCCATTTCCATCCTTTTTGCAAAATCAACTACCATCTGTCCTTCCCCATTCCTATCCTTGATACCATATCTACCCATTACTTCCTCATCACCTCTGTTCCCTTCACCAACATGCCCATTGAAGTCTGCTCCTATCACCACTCTTTCATGCTTGGGCACACTCTCCACCACCTCATCTAACACACTCCAGAAATCTTCTTTCTCCTTCATCTCACAACCTACCTGTGGGGCATATGCACTGATGATATTCATCATCACCCCTTCAATTTCCAACTTCACACTCATCACCCTGTCAGACACTCGCTTAACCTCCAACACACTTTTAACATACTCTTCCTTTAAAATGACCCCAACACCATTTCTCTTCCTGTCCTCACCATGGTACAACAACTTGTACCCACCGCCGATGCTCCTGCTCTTGCTTCCCTTCCACTTGGTCTCTTGCACACACAATATGTCTACCTTTCTCCTCTCCATCATATCAGCCAGCTCTCTCCCTTTACCAGTCATACTACCAACATTCAAAGTCCCCACTCTCATTTCCACCCTTCTAGTTTTCTTCTTCTCCCGCTGTTCGTGGCAACGTTTTCCTCCTCTTCTTCGTCGTCTTCGCCCAGCAGTAGCCCAATTTCCACCAGCACCCTGTTGGGCAGTAGCACCGGTGGCGGACGTTGTTAACCCGGGCCGCGACCGATCCGGTATGGGAATTCGATTCTGAGTCTGCATAGTTGGGTTGGCTTGTTTTACGCCGGATGCCCTTCCTGACGCAGCCCTCCTCATTTATCCGGGCTTGGGACCGGCACTCAGAATGTACTGGCTGCACACCCCATGTGGCTGAGTAAAATTACAATTACATATTTAAAAACAGCAAATATTTAAGAATATTACATTACAAATGCTACTGGTGTGAAAGAGCAAGACGAAGAAACAGGTTATAAACTTTTCAACCCCTCCTTCCCAGGGGCTTATCTTTAGATTAAAAAGAGATAATTGGCTGATTCACTTTGGCATCCTGTAGTGTGGAAGTTTATTTTCTTTTAAACCTGATGAACTCACGTGGATGAATTGCAAAACTTCAGCTGCTGTAAAGTTCCAGATATCTCCAAACCTGGATGACTGAGAACCCTCATTGACAGATTTCAGATGCACGGTTGAGTTAATATTAGTAATCCATTAAACCATGTTTTGATGTTTTTAACTTGCTTTCAGTGACGAGTCCATTCATAGGTAGTGCTATACAAACCTGGTGGAGTTTAATGGCCCTTACAATCACAATTCCTTCTGTAAAACTAATTTTTATTTTGCAGTGCAACAGGCAACAGAGACTAAACATTTGCTGCCACCTTTCTCGGATTTTCATACTTTTGACACTTTGGTTATCGCTCATAGGAGAACTGAAAAGACGGTGATTTACATATGCCGCTTTTTTTTTACATCTCTGAGCTCTTCCACTCATCAGAACAATCCTTTGCTTATCAAACGAGGGCGTGTAACCTTTCATCTGGGCATTGATAAGGTTTTTGCATGCCAGTGGGATTTTGCACACACTCACCGCAGTCACATGTCCAGCGTTCTATCACTACGTGATTATCTCTCGCTTTATCACAGTTTGCCAGGCTGTGCTATTTACTGTCAACATGGCTGTTTATGGAAGTTTCACCACGGTGCACGTAGCTGCAGCTGTTCTCCAGACAAGGCACATACTCTGAGTCATTCTCTATTTTGTTTGGTTGAAGCAGTGTCGAACACCAGTGCACACTCCTGAACCTGAATCTGAGCCTGGTTGCTGTAGCTGAATGGGTGAGGTTTAGGGTTGTTTTTTTGTGGCTATCTCAGTGGTTTTTATGCCTTTATTGATGCATAAAGAAACAATAGGTTCTTTAATTCATGTGTTCCTGATGACTGGATTCCTTTGGTGCTCTGCCTCTTCGGAGGATCTTTGGGTACTGATCGAATGTGACATTTTGCGTGTGGTGCACTTCTCCTAGAAGGATCCAGCACCCAGGTACCTCAGTGCTGAGGACCCCAGCAGTTAGAGAAGGCCAAGGGAATGCCCGCGTTACACCTGGCTGTGACAGACACTGTAGGTGGTTAATTTCAGAGTTCAAAATGAACCACTTGTCTGCCTGGGTGGTTGTCATCCAGGATCCATGACAGTTTCCTGGTGTGGTGGATGTAGTGATACGTGGGCACCACCGCATGTTCCCAGACCTGATCTGATCTGATCTGTTTCAGGTTAGCATGTTACAGTTACTGCTTTTCATTTGTGTGCTGTTTTGGCCTTATTACAGTGTCCTTATGTGAGTCTATCCAGTAATCTATGCAGGACCTGAGGCGGGGCAGCTGTTCCTGCTTATGGTCATATTCACACATGCTGCGTTTCATGCTGCAGGAGCATTTCTCGGATAGATAGACAGGATCAGGATCATTTTAACACAAACCCCCAGTGTTATAGTGTAAGAAGCCTACCTCTGGCAAAAATCTATTTAATATTGAAAGATGATGAAACAGCTGCCACGACTGGGGGAAGGAATGTGGCTTACTATTAATGTAGGAAATGTCTGGAGGACACATAGAATTAAATTACTTCAGTCAGGGAGGGAATCATCGTTTTTACTCTGGTTAACAGAGACAAAAGAAAAATGTTTATACTGGAAGTACACTCACTCGGGTGCCCACCTCCACTAAAGCACAACAGGATGTTCAGCCATATTAACGCCACCCTTTGACCTCTAAACATAAACCATACATAAACCTCCAGTTCTTAGTCGTGGTCCTCAGAGGCCCCTGTCCTGCAGACATTCCATCTCCCTTTGCTTTAACCACAGTCAGGCATGTTGAGTCAGTCAAACACCAGCTTTTCAGATTATTCAGACTCACTAGATTATTCAAATTCAAAGCAGCAGGAATTGCATGTATTATAGTTATTAAAATGTGACATATGTGTAATTGTTTTATTTGGGTCCAAAGATTATTTCATGAGAAATTCTCAAAAAGGCCCCAAAACCTCCAGATTTTTTACAGTATAGATGAATGTGATTGAAATTTTCTAAGTCTGACCCTGAATCGAATATTTACTAAATTTTATCAGGGTTTTTTTTTTAACTCATATTTCATCTGTTCTGTTTGAGTAATCTGGGTGGAAAATCAAAGCAAACAGTGACCCAAAAGACAGAAGTGAAAACATTACCATCTAGGCAGCAGTAATAAAACAAGAGAGCAATCACTGACTGCACATGAGTCATGTCCTTTTCCTGGAGTACAGTCATAATCACAGAAGCTCTCAGAGGACTTGAACACAGCCTGAACACAGCTGAAGATAACAGACACTCATGTGCACTGCAATCTGTGGATTTTTTGAGTTTCACAATGATTTAGGTTATTAACAAACCTTCATTTCTGGTTTTCCAACAGTAACCACCTGTCCCCTGTCCACTACAGACCAGATTTGGTAAAGTAAGTGGCCTTTAGTCATCTTTAGTTTAGTACTCTAGTGTTTAAAGGCCTGTTC
This sequence comes from Thalassophryne amazonica, assembly GCF_902500255.1. Taxonomy (NCBI): domain Eukaryota; kingdom Metazoa; phylum Chordata; class Actinopteri; order Batrachoidiformes; family Batrachoididae; genus Thalassophryne; species Thalassophryne amazonica. The sequence goes on along the minus strand of NC_047117.1, from coordinate 23,004,491 downwards.
TCACTTTCCGGTTTGAAACCTTGTCCTTACTTTGGAAAACTTTAGACGGTCCAGGAGGGTGTCTAAAGTTTTCCAAAGTGACATTCCGTCATTGTGCCATGGTCTCGGTTTATCCGTAATGAGATTTTTAAAATGTTCAAAAATTGCTTTTTTCGGTCACAAAATTTGACATACTTTGGTATATTGTCATAGATGCCATGACATTGCCGAGACGTTTTAGACACACCAGTGCTGTGCTAGAGTCATGCTACAGGCGTGCTTTAGTTGTTATACATATCACATTTTATAATTATGGCATATTACGTCATCAAACTGCACTTCATCACATTCATAGGCAACCACAATCTTCATGGTTGTAGGCAGTGACCTTTCAGGATGCATATCTATTAGAGTGAGAGAATCTATTAGAGTGAGCTGAAGATGTTTCCATCTGTTCTTTTATATTCTTCAGTTCTATTTTTTGTGAAATTGTTGGTGTAGTGTAATGATGTACTCGCCTTTTCACCTGCTTTGTTCGTTCTTGCTGCCTGAAGTTTTCTGGACAGCACAATACGTTCAACGGTGCAGCAGCACCTGTTTGAGGCGAACCCGTTGGGGCATCAGGTGGACTGCGAGATGAACCCACGTACAGCATCGCCACGGGGGATACAGATTGCGCGGCAGAGGCGTCGGCAAAAACGACAGCGGGAGCAAGAGAAGCTACAACAAGGCAAGAACAGGTAAAATTAGGTTTTGGTTAATGATTTGGACTCAGGGCGGGGGTGGGATAAAAATCTAGTAGTACTGCATTAGTATGCAAATAATGAATGTTTATGAGTGTAATGGAAAGAATATTTCCATTATATATATTTTTCATTATAAATATTCTTTCCACTGAACAAATGAAAAAAAACTCATTATTTGTGTTATATAACCAGTGGTGGGCACAGTTCTGCTAACCGCTAATTAGCAAAGCTACCTTTTTTGTTAGAAGAATAGCTTTTCAGCTAATTTTGAAAACCATCTGCGGACCACTTCACTTCCGCAAAATTTAACACCGCTAACTTTCAGTCCGCAAACTTTCTTTTTTGTGCTGGCATCATGAATCTAAATCATACATTTTAGTACTTACCTGTTGTGTGTTTTGCAGTAGTCAGACGGCTGTGAGCTCAGTCCTCCCTTAGCAGAAGAGGGTTTTTTATTTTTTTTTTTTTTTTACTCAAACAACTAATTCCAGACAGTTTATTTATATTAACAGTACCTTTGTCATTTTTACAGAGAGAAAATATCATACATACGACATATCTTTTAAAGGAATGCGCTAAATTCTGAAGGTTTGAGCTTTTAACAGACACGTGCTGAAAGGCATTATGAGAAATGTCTCTTTCGATAATGCCCCCCCCCCCCGTCAAAATGCATCGACCAGTGCCATCTACTGGGTGGGAGTGTGAATAGCGGCCCGTGTTGGTTGTGAATTACACTTCACAAACAGAATTTTCAGTTTTGCAAATGCCTTTTTTTTTCAAAATCAAAAAATGACATATTTCAAATACACATTTATTTGTAAAAACCAACACACGTTACAGTAACTTGTGTGTTGGTTTTTAAAAATAAATAAACCAACCAATGAAGGAGACTCATTTTTCCCATAATGCTCCCCCCCTGCCCACCTTTTGGGCAACAGCAGCTGGCCCACTCTCCTCTCTTCTGCTGGTGAAGGACTGAGCTCACAGCCACTGGACTACATAAAACAGAAATTCTGGTTCATTTTTGGGTTTGTGATCACTTTTAATTTTACTCAGAAGCCTCGGCGGTGCTTAAACTCAAAACTGGCTCAGTACTATCAGTAGCTGACAGTACTGAACGTTAGCGGTTAGGTGTTAGCTGTGACTTCTGCTATAATTTTTTGAGGTTTATCGGTTTAGCATTATAAAAGTTAACTTTTCAGTTAGCGGATTAGAGGTTATCGAAGCTGACTTTTTGGTTAGCTGTGCCTACCACTGTATATAACACCTAAAATAGATCCTTATCGTTTGACATTTTATTAATTTCTAAACAAAAGAAAAGGGACTTACACCCTTCCTGGCCCTACGGTGTCCACCAAAGCTAGGTAGTCACACAAAGATGCCCCATCTCACCCAGGTATCATCTGATAGAGCCTGCTGTGCTCCCCCTCCCCCCCAATTCCCTCTCGAGTCCCCTTGGTGCATCCAGCCTTCCTGTCCGTTACCCAGCAAGTCTGGGCACCATGTCAGGCTGCTGTTTGCTTTTAAGCTAACTGCCGTTGCCACTAGTGTGAGCGCATGACGGTGTGCAATAGCACAAAATGTATAGAACCAAGATTGCACGCTAAATGGAACACAGTGGAAAATGGTACAAATGATCCATATCTTGTGACATACAAACCACCAATCAAATGACAAAGATCTATTTAGGAGTTGTTGTGATAAAACACACAATGATGCTGTTTATGGTACCTTTGTACTGTTGTACTGCAGTATTCCTGTCAGTGTTTATAAATGTGATCATTCACAAGCCTCTCATTTTGCCCTTTGAGACAGAATGTAGTCATAACAAGTGGAGCTGCAGCAGCATCACTTTTAATGCTAGTTGATGAAAGATCATTGATGTGGGCATTAGAGGAGTGTTTTCATCCAAAACAGCACAAACTGACTCAGAGTGTAGACACTAAATAGGCAGTAAAGCGAATTAGCGCAAAATGTAAACAGCGAGGTATTTGTGGGAGAAGATGAAGGTAAATGAACACCTCCCCGGTTAGTTTTAAATCATGTGACAGTGATGACATGGGATGCACACGTCTGATTGTCTCTCACTTTTTCTTTTAGAACTGAAAGCAGAGGTGCGTCTGTCAGTGCCGACACCGACAAAGAGAACCTACCGTCGAGTCATGGCAGCAGCCCTCACAGAGTAGACTCGCATGTGGGTGAAAGTGGTTACGCTGAGCAAAAACTCAAACCCAGGAAGTCCAAACACAACCCTACACAGGTGAAACCCAGCGAATACCAGGATACCCACACAGTGAGTTGTGCAGCTTTTTTCTTTTCAACTTTCTCTTTCTCTTTCAACTTTGGGTATCATAATCGTTCATGTGTGTCTGGAGTATTTCTTGGGTTACGGTGTCCAGATGATTCACTTTTGGAGCAGGTTGGTCAAAGGTGAAGTTGCTCAAAAGTGCAGGCTAAAAAACATACTTTGCAGGATCTCTCCACAAACATTGGGAATAAAGAGATGTCAAGCTTATATCAATCAGTAAATGCATGTACTTATGATCACATCACAGAGACATTATGAAATGACTTCAGAATTGCCAGAAAAACACATTTTCAAGGATATCTCCACAACCATAGGGCTACAGAGGCATTCCATAGCTTTTTTCCTATCATTACATGGTGTGAGGCCTTGATGAGGTCACTAAAATTATATGAAATTAGGTCACTATGGTCAGAAAAATGCATTATGTTTGTACGTAGAGTATACATTGCTCCTCTGATACTTGTCATTGTTGCGCTGTTGCAGTAAGTAATGTACATCCTGCAAATGGCTATAGAAATTTCTGGATTAAGCACCAATATCACTGCTTCTTAGCTCGTGATCATACATCCCATTTCTCCATGGCAGCTTGCCATTTTAAGCTCTTTTAAATTTTTGTAATAAATACATCTAAATTTTCCTATATTTTAAGCATTCATATTAACTTGTGCAGGGCTGCTATCAGATGTGAGTATGAACGACTGTGACTGCTGCAGGTTATATTTGTAAGATGGTTGCTTTCTGTTGGCAGCAGGTGCATCAAAATAGTCTGAGCGAATCCTGCTCTGGATCAGTGCAGTCTGAATGTCAAATGCCAGGATTTCCCTTCAGACTAGCATGGCACAAGTAAATAATCAAGCAAGCACTCACAAAAATCAACTCAAGGCTGGGTCACAGTTACTTTGTGGGCCTATACAATGATGCAAAAGGCCAAAATGTGATGAAATTAGAGACTGCTGGACTGGACACGTGATTGAACAAGTAGCCAGCAAATAATTGGAAGGAAAATGCAAAACAAACCAAAATAAAATATGGTGACATATACAGTTATAATACAAAAATATCAAAATAAAAATAAATAAGCAGATGTGAGTCTATGCCTCCCCCTGGACGGGACACCAGTCCTATGCAGTTTACTTCCCCAGCAGAGGCCGCTACCCATTTACACCTGGGTCAAATGAAACAATGTGGATTAAGGGTCTTGTCCAAGGACACAGACAGGTACTGTGAGCAGGATTTGCACCCAAGTCTACATACTGGCAGGGCAGTACCTTATCCACTCAGCTACCTGCTCTATATCAAGATAACAGCTAAGTCTGTTTTTTATCATTTTATCAGTAGTCTACAGTGAGCTTTGTTGAGACTGCCAGTTCAAATTAGATGTATTGCATATCTGATTCTTGCTGAAGTTCTTGCTGATTGACTGTCTACATTATATGTACAGTTGTGCTCAAACGTTTATATACCCTGGCAGATTTTTAGTTTTTTTGTTGTTGTTTTTTTTGCCATTTTTCCGAGAATGTGAATAAGACAAAAACGTTGTTTTTTTTCACTCATGGTTAATGGGTGGGTGAAGCCATTTATTGTCAAACAACTGTGTTTACTCTTTTTAAATCATACAGTAATGACAACAGAAACTACCCAAACTACCCTGATCAAAAGTTTACATACCCCTGTTCTTAATATCGTATATTGCCCCCTTTAACATCAGTGACAGCTTGGAGTCTTGTGTGGTCGTTGTGGACGAGGCTCTCTGATGGTGAAGCTGCCACTGAATATGTTTTGGACTTTATCTACATCAATTACGAAGAAATACAAACAATATGGCACTCTCTGGTAAATCTGTATGGAGTAGACAGTTCTCAAAAACTGAGTGACTGTGATCAGACTGTGATCTGATCAACACAGAGTCTACTGGACCTCAGAAGCATAAGTTATGCTTGATGGGCCTTAACCTACCTGAGACAAACTAACTATTAAAAACAATTGACACAGGAAGTTGGACTCCTCTTCATAACGGTAACAACGATCTGGAGGAAACTCACCTGACTGATGTACAGTGGCACAGAGGGGCTGCCTGATTAAAATAATTTCGACTAGGCACTAGGGGAACCATCAACCTCAAAAGTTTACATCTAAAAATGGGCTAATCGCAGGTGTAGCAAATGTGACATGGATAATCTTGGGACAGATCTTACTTGAAATACAAACAAACATCATGATTGTTGAAAGGGGCGTGGCCTATTGGCTTTTTCATTAGTAAAGTGGGCGTGGTTCATGGATTCAACCTACCAAAGTGAAATTTTTGCGATGATACAGACCAGCAGAAGGTAGGGTCACAATAACATTGACACTTTTGTGCCTCCAGGTGGCACTACAATTAAGAAAAATGCATCTTCTTAACTTTTTTCACCAGAACTCCAAAACGGTTCATTGCACAAAGTTCATACATTCCCAGATTCTGTGGATTGTGACAAATCTTCTGCTACTGGCCACACCCATTTCTGTTTTTTCCATTTTTACACATTACTGTAAAATATGTAAAAGATTTAAAATCTAGCTCATCCCAAGCATCAGTTTGATTGACACCAGTCTTTGCACATCGATTCTATGGACCATTAGGAGCTTGAGTTATTAAAGTGACCTTGGGAGATCAAAAGCTGCCAACTTTGCAAAGGAGAACCCACTGCATGGAGCAGTCAAAACAGAAGATCTTTTATATCCTCCCAACATTACTTGAGATGAACATGAAACTTTGCACAATGATACATAGAAGTGAGCAAAGGCTGTCTGCCAAATTTGGTAGATGAAGGTTGCTAGGGGACCCCACAAGAGGAAAGCTGTCAAAAATTGACTTAAAATACATGCACCAAATTGCATTAAGTTCACTTTGTTGTAATTGTGTATCACATCTAAGTTGAATCTGACAGTTTAGTGATGACTGCATAAAGTGGGCATGCCTCATTATGCAAATGACTCTCCTCCTTTAGGCTGTTGTGTGCTGGCGAGACAGCACAAAGAAGAGTGACAATGGAAAGGCTTGTGAGGGAGTTTGGCTGTGTTGTTGACACTTAACTGGAGGGTCTCATGTGAGTGGCAGAGAGAAGGACCCTCCACAGGATGCTGACAGGTTGGAGTCACAGCTCGTATTCAGTAGATGTGCTGAAAAAGAAAGGACACCTTGGTTGAGGGTTTGTCCTAAACTTTAAACTTGGAGTGATAGCACCGTTCGCCCATGTGGTTCTGTGGGTCGGGCCCATATCCCAACAACTGAAATGTAGGGAGTTGCCTCGCGGAAGCTTGAGAGTCGGTCCACGTACGCGCCACATCCTGCACATACATTCAGTGAACACTCACGTGTTTATGTTGTTGAGATGATTACAACCAATAAACATGAAACATGGTCCAATGACACAAGAATGAACAAAAAGCTGCCTGCCAAATTTTGCAGTAGGTTGGTGCCACAAGTGAGGACATAATAATCAGAAATTAGATGCATCGAAAAGCATGAACTTCATCTCTCAACAACTTATCCATAAAAGAGCAGAAGAATTGTCCATAGTTTTCAGTATGAGTAGCAATATTTGCTGTGAGAGTGCTCATGGAGAAATGTAGAGAAGGCCAGAAGGAGTGGCATTGTTTGTTTGTGGATTTGAAGAAAGCTTTTGACATAGTGCCAAGAGAAAAGGTGTGGTATTGTATGAGGACGTCTGTGTGGCAGAGGTGCAGGATGTGTGCAGGGTCAGTCACCACACTGAGTCTGGTCTGCTTGAGATTTCTTGCTATAATCAAAAATCCTGAGCAAGTCATTTTTACTGAACACTATTCCCAATGTGCTTGCTCAGGAGATGGGTCAGGTTAACCCTTATTGTGCTGGTCATATTTAAAAAATATTCAGCCAAGTCACCTCTGACCTTAATGTGCACCATAAAGATAATATTTCTATCAGTGTTGTTGCCATTTGGTATAACACTTGTTTGAACAGATATGAAGGTAAATTAGATTTTAAATATTGATGATTATAGACTGACAGACTACATTCCAGTATAGTTACCTGGATGTGCAACACTTCATGTGCATGGTGGGAGGAAAGGCTGTGATTCAGTGTACATACAGCAAAGTATGGGCGTTTTAGATCAATTTAGTCCTCTTGAAGGCTAGGTTGGCATGACAGCACCATCGCCCATGTGGCTCTGCGGGTCAGACCCACATCTTGCAGCTGCATCATTACAAGTCACATGGCCCTCGCGAGGCAGACCGCATACGGGGCTTGGACCTCATGATACCTGCTGCCAAGTCTAGTTATTATTGTTATTATTGGATCACATGACTTAGAATTGCTCTGTTCTAAAGTAAAGTTGGCCGTGCGACACGCCGTCCCTCCAGCTGACGGGTGGGAAATAGACTTCTGTGTTGCATTCCCACAATCCAAAAACAAACAGGTTTCATGCCAACCCCTTATGTAAGAGTAGAGATGATAGAGAACACCTCAGTCCAGTTCTCCAGGCTACACAGGACATCAAGATTCAAGAGATTCAAGATTTAAGATTAGTTTATTTGCCATTTGTAGTTAAAAAAAAACACATAGTCCCCATACATACTCGTATAATATTATATATATGAGATCTGTCACAAAGGTGATTGGTTGCTGTGTGTTTGTCGACATGAAGCGTGAAGAGTCACTGAAGGTAACCATTGCTCTGAAAGCATCATTTTTTTAATTATACACATTATGGGACATGATCAATATGTTTTGTTTTTTTTTTGGGGGGGGGGGGGGGTGTTTGTTTGTTTGTTTGTTTTTTACAAATTTCAATTAATACATTACATTTTTCTCATATTCTTTGTTTAATTAAAAAGTTCCCTTACCAAAAAGTAGTATATGCAGGTATGTTTCAAGTATACTTCTAGTTTACTTTTTATATACTTATAAGTACTATTTTTTGGTAAGGGTTGTTATATTACCTCAGTACTTGTGCGTCATACTAGTTTGAGATTAAGAAGCAGTTTGAGTATCGATATGTGAAGGAAAATAGGTAAAATTACCATGGAAATTAAGTGGTTCATACTGATTGTGTCTGTGTTCAGCTTACCTTGAGGCGTGGGTGTGGAGACAAGTGAGGGAAGCCACCAAGACACTCAGACAACTCTGAAGGCTGTAGTGGTTGTGGTTGGAGAAACTGTGTGTAGTGCAACTTTTGTCTGTTGCATCAGCATGATGACATGGTATAGAGGATGATTTTCTAAAGATTAACATGCAGAATTTCAGCTGCATTTTGCCAGAAGGCACATGGGAAACCCAAGGCTATATTTGATGTGTTTTCCTATTTTGCTGTCCCACTCTACTCCACTCAAACATGATTTGCATTGTTAGATTTTTGCTTTTTTATGTTGTCCCACCTTTTCCTGATTTTGGGTTTTACAATAAAAATCCCCCCCCCCCCCCAAAAAAAGCAAGCCGCTTAAATATGATTAAAAATGGGTAAACACATGATACATACATTCAACAAGAACATCGAACATTCACAGAAAGGAAAACATGCATAGCATTGAACTAAACATCTCCCTACTATCACAGGCTGTAAACAGCCAAAGAACAGAAAGGTTTTAATAACTTCAGTCAGTAAATTATTCCAAAGTGTTGGTGCATGAAATTAAAATACTGTTATTATTACCTGCTGTTTTCTTTTTTCTCAGCCTTCAGCAGCAGGTGAGGCTGCACCAACTCAAACCTTATATGATGGCGTGCAACCATTCAAAATCTTATAAGTCATTAACCGAACTTTTCACAACTGCTCTCACATGAAGGGAGGCTTGCAGTGCGGTGATGTGAACAAATTTCCAAATTCCACTGAGAATTCTAACAGTTGTGTTTTGAAAAATCTGCAGACATCTCATACATTGCAAAATGAGGAATCAGTGTTTCACCATCAGTCATCTAATACTTGCAGTGTTGTGTAAATGCATACAGGTTTCAAGATCAGCCCTCCCACACACACACACGCGCAAAAAAAAAAAAAAAAAATTGATGATGATAACATCCATATCTGAATCCTGACAAGCCAAAAAGTCAGCAACCAAAGCTGCCCAAAGTGCTTCACAGATACAAAATAAAAGGGTATAAAATACAAAAATAGAAAATACAAGATCCGAACACTAATAAATACAGTAAAAGTTTAAAACAAAAGTGCAACTCTGCTTAAGTGTTGAAGGCCTGTGCAAAAAGATGGGGCTTCAATAATGACTTTGTCAGGGTTTGTGATGGATTGACACAGGAAACAGGTGGAGACCAATGCAGACTCTCAGACATGGCTGGTTGTGATGAATAAATGGCTTTATCTTGGAACCAGGCAGTAGATTTGGTACACAGGTAATCAGATAACGAGGCAGCAGTGTCAGAGTGGGTACAGGCTGGGACGTGGTCACAAATATGAGCTGAGGTCATACCATCGGCGTCGAGGCGTATCACAGGCAAAAACAAAGGCTGAGTCAAAATGCAAGCTGAGTTCAGGATTAAGGCAAGGCGGAGGTCGGCGCAAACGAGCAAGGTCAAAACACTGAGAAGCAAACAAAACATGAACTGAAGGTGAGAGAGTGAACAAAGTCAACAATCAGGCAATGAGCTGTGGAACTGTGAGGGTTTTAATAAGGAGCAAACTAATCAGGTTGATGTGAAGCAGGTGTGTGGAAGGTTCTGGATAGAGGTGTGGTTAAGTGAACAAAGAAGAGGGAAGAAAGGCAAGAGAGTGCATGAGGGCAAAACAAAGCGGTGCAAAGCAAGAGAAGTGAGTGACAGAAAAACTAACTGTGAGAAACATGATGTGCTCAAATAATTAATGTGAGCAAAACAAAAGGGGCAAACCTAAGAACTAACATGACAAGTCAAAAAGGGGAAAACAAGAAAACTAATGATTATAATTAAAACTAGAATGGAACTGTAACTGAACGGTACAGAAAAGTGAATACAGTAAAAGACAAACTATTGGTTAAACCGCAAATAAACAAAACCCAGTCAACACCGAATAATGCAATAAGTAAATCAAGATAACTGATAAACAGAAAATGCACCAAAGATAAATAATAACAAAAACCTGTGACTAAGCATTATACAACAAATGTGATAAACAGAACTGAACTAAGACTAAAGTAACTTAAAAGACCCAGAGTGAGCAAATACAAACTACACAATAAATAATAAACAAAGAATGAACCAGTGACGAAGGTATAACACAAGGAAAAGCAACGAATAACTGAATGACTTCAAACTAAATGATGAGGTGCTGAATGAAAACAGTGACTAAATAGTAAACAAAGCAAACCAATAAACAGAACCAAACTGAGACTAACTTGATAAAGTATGAACTAATGAAAAGTAGAACCAGAAAATCACAAAGGAAATCCACCAAGGGCTAAGACCTAAACCCTGAGCCGGGGCTGAGTAAGACAGACTTAAAATCATTTAAGGAAGACGCATATCTAATATTAAAAAGAAGGCTGTTCCACAGCTTAGGAGCAGCTACAGAGAAGGCCCTGTCTCCTCTGATTTTCATATGTGTTCTTGGCATGTTGAGAAGGAGCTGATTGGTGGACCTCATCATCCTTGAGGGAGCATAAGAGGACAACAACTCAGATAGATAAGGTGGAGCCAAACCATTCGAGCATTTAAATACAATGAGCAGGATTTTAAAATCAATGCGATACCTGACTGGAAGCCAGTGCAGAGATGACAGAACAGGCGCGATGTGTTCACCGTGCCTAGTGCCCATCAGCAAGTACGCAGCAGAATTCTGCACGAGCTGTAAATGGCTAAGGAAGGATTGGTCTACTCCACAGTACAGCGAGTTGCAGTAAAGTTTCTCAAAAAGGTTTCTCATTGCACCAGCTTTTGGCAAGATTGAACAAAACTGAAAATTTACTTTTTAGAATGAGATGCACATTACGTCGAGAAATTAAACATTCAAACACTGTATGTCTTTTTTTTCCAGTTGAAGGAATGTGTGGGCGTATTGGGAACATATGAGAGACCTGCAGCAAAGTACATGGAGGCTTTTGGGTAAGCTCTACGAAATCCTGACCTGTCATCTCTGAGGGTTTTTGAATGTTGTTCCAGGTGGTTCTCCCATAAGTCAAGTGACTTATACATGTTTTACGTATGCATATTCTTTTTTTTTCACACTCATAGTGTAATTTTAATTTTTAATATTGAAAATTATTTTTAGTGCTTTGATTTCTGCACGCCTGCACCAAACTAGTAACAGTTCTGCAACTTATACATTACAAAATATGCTGTATATTACGGTATGTGGCTGCTATAACAGTTTATTTGGGGAGTAAGGTTTTACATACCGTATTTGTGGTATATAAAACTGTATTTTTGAGGAGGTGATGGTCTAGTGGTTAAGGTGTTGGGCTTGAGACCAGAGGGCGCCTTGTATGGCAGCACTCTGACATCGGGGTGAATGTGAGGCATTATTTGTAAAGCTCTTTGAGCATCTGATGCAGATGGAAAAGCGCTATATAAATGCAGTCCATTTACCATTTGTGCATCTAAGGGCCCAGGACCGAGCGTCAGCCAAGCACCAGATGATTAGACAGTATGATGATTGCACAGGCGTGCCTTAGGCTGGCCACAATGAAAGGCCACTGTGAAATGTTCAGTCAATCTAAGCTAAATAGTATAATCAGCATCTTGATATGCCACACCTGTGAGGTGGGATGGATGATCTTGGCAAAGGAGTTCTCACTAGCACAGATTTAGACAGATTTCTGAACAATATTTGAGAGAAATAGGTCTTTTGTGTATATAGAAAATGTTTTAGATCTTTGAGTTCAGCTCATGCAAAATGAGAGCAAAAGAAAAGTGTTGCATTTATATTTTTGTTAAGTGTATATACAACCCCAATTCCAATGAACTTGGGACGTTGTGAAAAATGGTATATTTACCACTGTGTTACATCATCTTTCCTTCTAACAACACCCAATAAGCGTTTGGGAACTGAGGACACTAATTGTTGAAGCTTTGTAGATGGAATTCTTTCCCATTCTTGCTTGAGGTACAACTTCAGTTGTTCAACAGTCTGGGGTCTCCTTTGTCATATTTTGTGCTTCATAATGCGCCACACATTTTCAGTGGGCGACAGGTCTGGACTGCAGGCAGGCCAGTCTAGTACCCGTACTCTTTTACTACGAAGCCACACTGTTGTAACACGTGCAGAATGTGGCTTGGCATTGTCTTGCTGAAATAAGCAGGGACATCCCTGAAAAAGACATTGCTTGGATGGCAGCATGTGTTGCTCCAAAACCTGGATGTACGTCCATGCCATGGACACTAACACACCCCCGTACCATCACAGATGCTGGCTTTTAAACTTTGCGCTGGTAACAATCTGGATGGTCTTTTTCCTCTTTTGTCCAGAGGACACGACGTCCATGATTTCCAAAAACAATCTGAAATGTGGACTCATCAGACCACAGCACACTTTTCCACTTTGCGTCTGTCCATTTCAAATGAGCTTGGGCCCAGAGAAGGTGGCGGCGTTTCTGGATGTTGTTGATGTATGGCTTTCGCTTTACATGGTAGGGTTTTAACTTGCACTTGTAGATGTAGCGACAAACTGTGTTAACTGACAATGGTTTTCTGAAGTGTTCCTGAGCCCACGCAGTAAGATCCTTTACACAATGATGTTGGTTTTTAATGCAGTGCCGCCTGAGAGATCGGCATGCAGTGTTGGTTTTGGGCCTTGCCGCTTACGTGTACAAAGTTCTCAGATTTTCTGAATCTTCTGATTATATTATGGACTGTAGATGATGGAATCCCAAAATTCCTTGCAATTGAACGTTGAGAAACATTGTTCTTAAACTGTTGGACTATTCTTTCACAAAGTGGTGATCCTTGCCCCATCTTTGCCTGTGAATAGCTGAGCCTTTTGGTGATGCTCCTTTTATACCCAATCATGACACTCACGTGTTTCCAATTAGGTGTTCTTTGAACATTCACCAACTTTCCCAGTCTTTTGTTGCCCTGTCCCAATTTTTTTTTTAAATGTGTTGCAGGCATCCATTTCAAAATAAGCAAGTATTTGCATAAAAACAACAAAGTTTATCAGTTTGAACATTAAATATCTTGTCTTTGTGGTGTATTCAGTTGAATATAGGTTGAAGAGGATTTGCAAATCGTATTCTGTTTTTATTTACATTTTACACAAAATAAAAAAAAAAAAATATATATATATATATATATATATATATATATATATATATATATATATATATATATATATATATATATATATATATGAAAAATTAATGAAAGACGTGAAAAATTAATGAAAGACGTGCGGACGGGTCCACGCGTCGGGACGCAGCTGGCGCGGTGCGGCGGCACAGGAAAAACACCTCCGTGTTGATAACCATTTGTAAAAACCAGGCGGCTTTTGATGGCTTTCAGTTGAGTGAGTATCTGAGAAATTGTTTAACAGCTGGACATGTTCCAACTTGTCCTTAAGGCTTCCAACGGAGGTGTTTTTCCTGTGGCAGCGCGCGGCGCCGGCTGCGTCCCAATGCGCGGACCCGTCCGCGCTTTCTTTCATTACAAAATCTCCTTTAACAGTGGAATGTCCGAATAAACTGCTGATCCCGACCTCTTCTGAAAGTTCTCTGTTCTGTCACGACGTCCTGGGTCAACAGAGGCTTCAATTTGGAAGCTTTCAGCTCGAAACAGGCAGACAGCGGCGGCTCAGGGCGCGCGTCACGACGTCCCGCTCCATGGGCAGTCCTTAAAGCGACAGCAACAGTCCATAATCTCTCATCAGCCGTTAAAATTTTCACAGAAAACCAGCTGAATTTCTCGAATGGTGTCCTCTTCGATGTACCTCACAGTTTTTGAAAAAATTTTGATCAAGCAAAGCGTCAGTCTCTCAGGAAGTTCTCAGACAAAGAGATTCCGACGGGAGGGGTGGACCACTCCTCACTTAAAGCCAGCCCACAGGCGAATGACGTAACAGACAGGCGTGAAAAAACTCTCGCATGCCCACGAGGGTTCAAGCTTGTCTGATGTAATCGCACGTGATTCAAATCCATATTGTTTTTGAAAAAAATAAAAAAGGTCAGATACTTTTCTAACAGACCTCGTATATGTGTATATATATACTCAACAAAAATATAAACGCAAAACACTTTTGGTTTTGCTCCCATTTTGTATGAGATGAACTGAAAGATCTAAAACTTTTTCCACATACACAATATCACCATTTCCCTCAAATATTGTTCACAAACCAGTCTAAATCTGTGATAGTGAGCACTTCTCCTTTGCTGAGATAATCCATCCCACCTCACAGGTGTGCCATACCAAGATGCTGATTAGACACCATGATTAGTGCACAGGTGTGCCTTAGACTGTCCACAATAAAAGGCCACTCTGAAAGGTGCAGTTTTGTTTTATTGGGGGGGATACCAGTCAGTATCTGGTGTGACCACCATTTGCCTCATGCAGTGTGCAACACATCTCTTTCACATCATCTGTGAAGAGAACACCTCTCCAACGTGCCAAACGCCAGCAAATGTGAGCATTTGCCCACTCAAGTCGGTTACGACGACGAACTGGAGTCAGGTCGAGACCCCGATGAGGACGACGAGCATGCAGATGAGCTTCCCTGAGACGGTTTCTGACAGTTTGTGCAGAAATTCTTTGGTTATGCAAACCGATTGTTTCAGCAGCTGTCTGAGTGGCTGGTCTCAGACGATCTTGGAGCTGAACATGCTGGATGTGGAGGTCCTGGGCTGGTGTGGTTACACGTGGTCTGCGGTTGTGAGGCTGGTTGGATGTACTGCCAAATTCTCTGAAACACCTTTGGAGACGGCTTATGGTAGAGAAATGAACATTCAATACACGAGCAACAGCTCTGGTTGACATTCCTGCTGTCAGCATGCCAATTGCACGCTCCCTCAAATCTTGCGACATCTGTGGCATTGTGCTGTGTGATAAAACTGCACCTTTCAGAGTGGCCTTTTATTGTGGGCAGTCTAAGGCACACCTGTGCACTAATCATGGTGTCTAATCAGCATCTTGATATGGCACACCTGTGAGGTGGGATGGATTATCTCAGCAAAGGAGAAATGCTCACTATCACAGATTTAGACTGGTTTGTGAACAATATTTGAGGGAAATGGTGATATTGTGTATGTGGAAAAAGTTTTAGATCTTTGAGTTCATCTCATACAAAATGGGAGCAAAACCAAAAGTGTTGTGTTTATATTTTTGTTGAGTGTATATATGTATATGTGTGTGTGTGTATATATGTATATATATATATATATATATATATATATATATATATATATATATATATGTATGTATGTATGTACCGTATTTTCCGGACTATAAGTCGCACTTTTTTACATGTTTTGGCCGGGGGTGCGACCTATACTCCGGTGCGACTTATAAATGAAAAATATACCTGTAGGATCTCAATTAATTTACTGTAACAAAACAATTTTACGTGACAGAGTCGATCTATGTTTTAAAATGGCCACCGGAAAAGGAAATGCAATGCATCATGGGCACTGTAGTATGACGGCCATCCTATAGTTCACGCTGGTCGCGATAACCAATCAGAGAACAGAACTTTGGATGCGTATTCCTCACCTCACCCACAGCGTGTGAAGCTGACGAACTCGGTGCTTGCTGTTATTCCGGCATGGCGAACAGAACAGCTTCAACCCTTGGATATCAATGTGAGCAGAGTGTTTAAGTTGACGCTGAGAGCTGCGTGGGAGCATTGGGTGAGCGACGGCGGAGGATTAGCGTGTGCACTTGGAAGGAGCTGGCGTCGATGATTGTGAAAAGCGTTTGAAGCAGACGAACATGGTGTTTATTCCGGGACGGCTAACAAGACAGCTTCAACCCTTGGATATCAGTGTGAGCAGAGTTGACGCTGAGAGCTGCATGGGAGCACTGAGCGACGGCGGAGGATTAGCGTCTCCACTTGGAAGGAGCTGGATCGACACCGGAGGTCATGAGCTGCGCAGGTAGGCGCTGCATGGTTCGGCTCGCAATGTGGTCCGCAAAATACAAACATATCCGTAGGTAAAATGCAGCTCACGAGAGGGCACTCGAGGCTTGTGTGACTGTTCCTGCGACTTCTGACTACCATAGAAAAATAAAAATTTTAACGTTACTGATAACATAACAAGACAACGGAGAAGGCCCGAAAAAATGCCACCAAAAAGAAAATCATACTCTGCAGATTACAAGTTGCGACTGGTGAAATATGCATCCGAAAACGGTAGCCGTCACAATATTATCATCTGAGCCTGGACATGCCAGAACATGTCCTATGAGTCTTCATCATGGCGTTGCTTTACGCCATGCGGCACCACCGCGACGCACGGAATTCCTCTGCACGTCTGTCTCAATGTGCCGAAAAAGTGCTGATGTCCATGTCTTCCGCAATTCCTGTGCTAGTCAGACGATGTCCCGGATCAACACAGCGTCCAGTTTGGAAATGAACGGCACATTCCACTGTTACAGGAGTTTTTGTCATGGAAAGAGGAGCGGAGGAATTCCGCACATTGCGGCGGTGCCGCATGGCGTAAAGCAACGCCATGATGAAGACTCACAGGACATGTTCTGGCATGTCCAGGCTCATCCACAATTTCTCGGATAGTCACACGACTGAAAAGCCACCAAAAGCCACCTGAAAGCCGTCCTGTGAGACCAACACGGAGGTGGTTTTGTCCCACGCCATGAGCGGCACGGTGGCGCATTCCTCCGCTCCTCTTTCCATGAAAAAAACTCCTGTAACAGTGGAATGTGCCGAAAAAGTACTGATGTCCACGTCTTCTACCATTTTTGTGTAAGTCAGACGACGTCCCGGATCAACAAAGCCTTCACGTTGGAAATGATCTGGTTGATTCAGCCTGTCAATCGGCGCTTGGAGTGCGCCGCGCTCTCAGCAACTGTGGGCGGTCTTTAAACCGGCTGGAGCACTCCTTAATCTGTGTAATCCCCATGAAATCGTCCCTGAAAGCCATCTGAATTTTCCGAATGGTGTCCACCTGCAGGTTTTTCACAGTTTCTGGAAAAAATTGATGCAGCAAAGCTCCAAATCGTTCAGACATTTTATTCGCAATAAAAATCTGACAAGAGGGGTGGACCACTGCTCACACAAAGCCTGCTCACAGGCGAATGACGCAACCGACAGGCGTGAAAAAACTCACGAAGGTTCAAGCTTGGCTGATGCAATCACACGTGATTCAAATCCATATGGTTTTTGAAAAAAATAAAAAGGTCCAATACTTTTCTAACAGACCTCGTATGTATGTATGTGTATATATATGTGTGTGTGTGTGTGTGTATGTGTGTGTGTGTGTATATATGTATGTATGTCGTTGTAATTTTTATAACTTATTTCATTATTTCTTTTAGGACTGACAGTTCTCCAGTAGAGAACAAGTCTTCTCCTCAACAGGTAGGATCATATTACTAAATAAACCAAGTACCACAGTGTTAATCCCCACTGATCAGTGTTTTGTTGTGCTTTTGTTGTTTTGATGAACGAAAACCTCCTCTGTGGTTCCACAGAATTGTTTTTGGAATTTCCCATGAATCATCCGGTGGGGTTTTCTTTTTGTTTTTTATGTTTTTTAATCTGGACCTGTACAACCAAACAGTCGTTTGGCTCTGCAGTAACATGCTGGAAATGTTTTCTCAGCAGCCCAGATGGATTTCAGTAGCAGCTCAGCCACCAACACACCACGACACTGAGCAGCCATCTGGAGCCAGCGTGGGGCCGCTCTTTGTGGAGGCTGGTGCAGCAGCCCCTCAGCTGGTTATTCATTCCCGGGTTACGACATGTGCATCAGGGACATGCTCTGTACCGGGGTGGGGGAGGCTTTGTCTTCCTCTGAGCTGCTCTTTTTTAGGAACATGAACAGGTCCCACATGCACGGCTACTACAGCTGCTGTTTATTTTACAACTGATGAGCATGTTGATTTGCAGTGTCTGACTTCATGTTTTA
This sequence comes from Thalassophryne amazonica, assembly GCF_902500255.1. Taxonomy (NCBI): domain Eukaryota; kingdom Metazoa; phylum Chordata; class Actinopteri; order Batrachoidiformes; family Batrachoididae; genus Thalassophryne; species Thalassophryne amazonica. Next base: position 22,986,443 of record NC_047117.1, on the reverse strand, counting down.
GAAGCTGACATGTTGCCCGTACAGTCTGTGCTGGTAGCGTGATGTATGAAGGTAAAACCATTTCATTCATGAACAAGATGGTAAGCCATTGATTATTTCACCAGTGCTCCTCATACAATCCTCCACTTTGCTAAAAGTTTGATTTGATTACATTTTAAACTTCCAACACACTACAATTACACAGTTATATAAATGGAAAAAAAAATTCACAAATAGATCGTAGTTGTTGTTGTTTTGTTTTTTAAAGCAAAACCATCTTACATACAGTTTGTGATGATCATAACATACATTTGCTTTCCCAGAGATGTTTAAAATGAAATTGAATTAATATGATTTTTCTTCCACTGCAGATAAATAAATAACCAGACTTTCCGCACTCTCAACCCCTGGACCTCATAGGTCATGACCATATCATCCTCTGGTGCTGAAAAACCAAAGCAGTGCAGAAGTACCAAAACTGACAATTAATTGAATGGCCAAAACCGGGTCAAACCCCATAGAACTACATGTTAAAATGTCCAACTTTAGAGCAAAAATAAAGATGTTTACATCCTGGTACAAAAAGAAAAAAGGTTTTAGCCTCTATAGCTAGTTTGCCTGTTCATGTGAATTATACTTATTCCATTTGAGCTATTTGAAGCTTGAGGACCACAGTGGAAATAAGTACCTTCTTCTTTGGAAGCTTTATTGTGTTAATCTGTGGTCATACTGAAGAGTTTATATGTATTTAAAGTGGATATGACACTTAAAGACAACATAGTCTTATTACATGTAACAAAGGTTATATAATTCGGTCAACCTAAGCGTTTTGGGAAAATGGACGCGGTTCTCCCATTATATATAACATTTGAACGTCCCACCACTGAAAAATGTGCACGCCCCGTGACCAGCTTCCTGCTGAGCACCAAGCCTAAAATACGTCACTACATGTAGACTGTATCGGCTCGCGCACCTGGTGGCCGTTGTTTACACTTTTTTTAGCGGCAGAAACTTTGATTAAACACAGCTCTCAGGGACTTGTTTGTCAATATGCCTGACCAGTGTGTCGTAGCATATTGCACAAACACAAGGGCGAAAGGTTTTAGCCTTTTTAAGTCCAAGCAGATTGATCAAAAGCCGCGGTGTTGTGTGATGCATGAAATGTCCGGCTGCCACTCACTCCGCTCGCACACATGCATTTGCTCCTAACAGCAAATACTTTCCTCTACCGTCTCCATGTTCTCACTGCTCACAGGAACACAAAATGTCAACCCAAATAATATGTTCACAATAATCTTGAAATGGTCAAGGAACTTGCGTAGTAAACACGGCGGCAGCACGTAAACACGGCAGCGGCATGTAAACATGGTGGCGGCATGTAAACACGGCGGCATGTAAACACGGCGGCGGCACGTAAACACGGCGGTGGCATGTAAACACGATGGCGGCAACATGGCGGTGGCAACACGGCGACTCTACATTCTGTGACGTCACGGCATCACGTGACCGCTAATGGAATGCTACCAGCGCGCTTTCCAAGAAACACACTTTTGAGAAACTGTACAAACTTTATTTCTCAGTGATAATTAAAACCACTTTCAACTTACTATACTGTATGTATATTTTGATATTTATATCAGTTTTACCTATTTTTTAGGTGTCATATCCACTTTAATGTTACTGCCAAAATAAACATGAATTCTGTGCTCTGCTTTGCACCGTTTATGAGAGGGCCCACAGTGTTAAAATAGCACAGTAAGAGTTAAAAAAAGTTGTTTTTAACTCTTACTGTGCTATTTTAAGACTGAGATGTAAAAGGGTATATCTCACTCCAATCAACACTATCTTTTAAAAAACATTATATACCACATTATGAATCATTACTTCCAGCTCTTTAACTTGTGTGAGTCCTGATGTAGCTGATAAAAAATAAAATTAGCCATACAGCATCTGAAAAATGCACACAGATTCAGAGCTATTTTTAGCCGTAAAAGTGACATAACCTCAGGTGCTGCCTGAAGGTCAGTCCACCTGTGTTCAGCTATAGTCCACTTCATGACTTACACCAGTACACACAGCCTGGTTTGCTTTTTGTCTCCAAATGTGATATGGCTTTAATTTAGCTTTCAAGTCAAATGCTTGTATTTTGCGATCAACATGTGTCCATCTCCGCTTGTTTGTAACCTGTGGTGTATTCAGAAAAAACCCAGAATAACAGCATTGCACACGTTTCAATATGACTGAATAATTATGATGATTACATACTGTGAAAGCGGTGTCTCTGATTTCACTCCTGCTGTGTTTATACATAGAGCCATGTAGAATGATTGTTCCGTTGTTATCCACAGAAAGACAACATTCCTCCATCAGCCTTCTCTGGAGTTGCTGGGGTTCCCGGCAGCTTAGCTTATCTTAGCCATCAGTTTAGCTCAACTTAGTTTCGATCCATGTTTTGAAGCCCATTTTCACACTGTGCTGTCTGTCCCAGAGGCAAAAAAAAACTCTCACTTTCCTCCTCAAAATATTATCTTTGGAAAATCTGTCCACCTAATAATCAACACTGCTCATTTTAGTGCATCCTCGTAAAACACACATTTTAACCATTTTGACATATTCACCATCAAATCCACAAAAGACTGATTTCACACTGTAAAAAAATTCAGTTTTCCCGCATTGATTTCAATGGAAATTCCCCAGACTTAATTTCTCAGAGAATATGACACCAAAAATAAAATGATGTGCATGAATATTTTCATAATTCTTTATTTATTTAGAATAGTCAGCTTAGTTGACATTTTATTTACTAGTGCTATTCATTTTATTACTTCAGTTTTTGCTGCATACTTATGTTTTCAGTGATATTTGAGGATGTCAGACTGATGTATAAGAACGTCCTGATGTCACCTTTTTCTACACAGATTTTCCAAAGATTATATTTAGTTTTTACATCACTTTGTCACAAACACATGCATGGCCACATTATCTGGGGTGCAGTAGTAAAAAGTAAATAATACAAATTGCCACATCAAGAAAAATAGGTATTTAAAGAGGTTGAGTTGCACCCAGCTCCATTACAGGCTGAAAGTTTAATCTTTGTCCTTAAAACGTTAAAAATCATCTTTATCATCTGTCAACATCAGCTGCACGTTTTTTGTGACCTCCTTCTGTGAAGAGATTGCGAAGCTTGAATATTGATTGACCAAGTGCATTGGAGTTAAGGGAGCAGCTCATGTTGAGAAATAATGCAAGAACAATCTTTGTCCTGTGATGAAAGAAGCAGAATTTCAGATGAAAGTCTGCTTCTGTCTACAGTTGAAAATGCTTTTATTTTGTGATCTCATTCAGGCAGTGTGTGGATCTTTGCAGCAGCTTTCCTCAACTTTTCCTTAAGCAGGTCACAGCTTCACCTGCTGGTGCAGAGTTGAGCTCCAGTCGAGACCAAAAACACGACTTCCAAGGTGCACTAAACTCTGAGCCGGATCAAAAGTTGTTCTTTCAGTTTAGCGATGACCCGTATTTAGGTTTGGTGTTTCCCGTCTGAAGTGGAGCTCCACTTTCTCCACTGCACTGAAAACCAGTCACCATCCTGTTCTCATCACAGATGAGCACATATGTGTCAGTTGGCATTTGGGCCATTTTACTGATGGTTGATGCCCCAAATAACGCCATGATCGCCGGTTTAGGTATCAGCATTGATGCACACACACTTTGGTGCATGTAAATGGAGCTGAACGTATTTTAATTTGATGCAATAAAAGAAAAAAACTAAATCAGTAGAAGTGCTTTAACAGTATATGTATGCAGCAAAAGATAACCAACAGATAATACTGCAGATAATCGATGACTTCCATTTCAAACCTCTGTAGTTCTTACACCAGTTAAAAATATCAGAAAGAGAGAGAGAGAGAGATGATCCTTCTCTGAGGGTTTTTGAAACACCATGTTTCAAAATAATGGACAGCAACAACAGGTGCTCTAAGCTTTTGTGGTCTCTTTGGGGCCATAAAAGCTCTCAAATTTATTCATTCAGATTGAAAGCATGATTCATGAGCTACTGCAGATTCAATAGATAGAGAGAGAGAGAGAGTCAAGACAAGTCTGGGAGCAAGTGTTTGTAACGCATCCGCCACACCGCTGAACTGCCCCGGCCAAGTTTATCTTGATTGTTTTGGCAGAATTTGCTGATATTATCATTATTTAGAAGGGATCAATAATCTGAATGGCTCCTCTTGAGTTAAACATCCTTTGATGGGTATCAGTCCTATCATGATGCGTTTGTTCACATGAACCCACCTGAGCCGAGATTACATCACCAGAAGAGAAGTCTGGAGAGGGAGAGGTGGCTCTGTGTGTGTGTGTGTGTGTGTGTGTGTGTGTGTGTGTGTGTGTGTGTGTGTGTGTGTGTGTGTGTGTGTGTGTGTGTGGGATTGGGGGGGGGCTCACACTCAGTGTACAAACAAACACATGCTGGATTTAAAGGAGTATTTTGCTGAGCTGCTCACAGAGGAGGTTTTCATCTGATATAAACTTTCTCTTTTCTCCCTTTCTTTGTCTGGGGTGTGTTCTGACTCCTACACTGTTCAGTGTTTGCATGGAGTGGGTGTTGGGTAATGTTGTGGAATCCAGCATCTTTAGGTGCCTTTGTTTGCGTGTAAAAGGTCACTGACCTTAGCTTCATGGACAATGCTGTGATCTTGGTAGAATCAATAGATTCTGTCAGTCTGCGGCCTTGTTCAGACTGCAAGTAGAAGTCTGACTTTATGTACATATCTGATTTAAATCTAATTTCATGCTGAAAATCTGAGCAATCAAAGGTCGCATGACACCCGTTTTTTCCAAATCAATTTCATGCCTCATTTATAGGTAGTTTGAAAAGCGAGTCAAATCACATTTTTGCAAATCTGTACTGGTCTGATCTCTTAGATCGGATTCCGAATGAGTTTTGTTACATTTGTAACTTATCACGCCACGTATGTAAAGCCCCCCCGCGAGATTTACACGGTGAGACCTGTGATGACTCTCCTTCTGTCACCCTCTGATCTACCAAGTGACAGAGGAAAAACACACACACAAAAGCCCAAACTAATCTGTAAAATCAAGTCCAAAAAACAATGCTGAGATCTGGGCCTGTTTGGGGTTCTTGCAGTTAATTAGGATGAGGGAAGCCAAAAATGTGAGTGATTACAGTTCTTGTGGTTAGTAATCTTATTAAACAAATGTATAGGTTGTGATAAGAATTTTGATTAGAAGTAAAGAAAAAGTGAAAATTGTTGGGAAAGTGTAGTGACACGGACCCACAACAGGGGGCGTAAATGAACGGACAATGAAAGAGTCGAATATGAACACTTTACTGTTGTGAATGAGCACAACCACAATACAGAGGACTACAGAATTTTGCAAACAGTCAATCCACAAAGGCAGCTAGGGTCGGGCTGCACCAGAACTGGTGCAGTCGAGAACCGTCGTTTCAACTCCTTGAATGCGGCTTCGCACCGATCCAACCAGGTGAAGGAGACTTTTGGAGAGGTCAGGGCTGTCAGGGGGCTAGCTACCTGACTGTAGCCCTTAATGAACCTCCTGTAGAAATTTGCAAAGCCGAGGAACTGTTGCAGCTTCCTACGGCTTGTTGGTTGGGGCCAATCTCTCACCGCCGCAACCTTGGCCGGATCAGGGGCGACGGAGTTGGAGGAGATGATAAACCCCAGGAAGGACAAAGAAGTGCGGTGGAACTCGCACTTCTCGCCCTTCACAAACAGCCGGTTCTCCAACAACCGCTGCAGGACCTGACGTACATGCTGGACATGAGTCTCAGGGTCCGGAGAAAAGATGAGAATATCGTCCAGATATACGAAGACAAATCGGTGCAGGAAGTCCCGCAAGACGTCATTAACCAAAGCTTGGAACGTCGCGGGGCGTTAGTGAGGCCGAACGGCATGACCAGGTACTCAAAATGACCTAATGGGGTGTTAAATGCCGTCTTCCACTCGTCTCCCTTCCGGACCCGAACCAGGTGATACGCATTCCTAAGATCCAACTTTGTAAAGATTTTGGCTCCATGCAGGGGTGTGAACACGGAATCTAGCAAAGGCAACGGGTATCGATTGCGAACCGTGATCTCATTCAGCCCCCTGTGATCAATGCATGGACGGAGTCCGCCATCTTTCTTGCCCACAAAAAAGAAACCTGCATCCATCGGGGAGGTAGAATTCCGGATCAGCCCGGCAGCTAATGAGTCCCGGATGTAGGTCTCCATTGATTCGCGCTCAGGTCGTGAGAGGTTGTACAGCCTGCTGGACGGGAACGCCACGCCTGGAATTAAATCAATGGCACAATCGTACGGACGGTGCGGGGGAAGGGTGAGTGCCAGATCCTTGCTGAAGATGTCAGCAAGATCGTGGTATTCAACCGGCACCGCCGTCAGATTGGGAGGGACTTTGACCTCCTCTTTAGCCTGTAAACCGGGAGGAACCGAGGAACCTAAACACATCCGATGGCAGGTTTCGCTCCACTGAACCATCACCCCAGACGGCCAGTCAATCCGGGGATTGTGTTTCAACATCCACGGGAAGCCCAAAATCACTCTGGAGGTAGAAGGAGTCACAAAAAACTCGATCTCCTCCCGATGATTTCCAGACACCACCAGAGTTACAGGTTGTGTCTTGCGCCGTGATTAAAGGGAGAAGGGTGCCATCTAGTGCCCACACCTGCAATGGCGAAGGGAGCGCCACCAGAGGGAGCCCTACCTCCCTAGCCCATCTGCTGTCTAGCAGATTCCCTTCTGACCCTGTGTCCACCAGTGCTGGGGCTTGAAGGGTTAAATCCCCGCTCAGGATTGTAACTGGGAGTCGTGTGGAAATGTGTGTGTGTCCCACGTGAATGTCTTGGCCCACCCTAAGCCCAGTTTCTAGGGGCAGGCGTTGGTGTTTAAACCGCTTGGGGCAGTCTCTCTGCTGGTGCTCACTCAAGCCGCAGACAAAGCACTCCCCGCGGGCCAGCCTCCTCTGTCTGTAAAATGTGGCCCTGCTCGTGTCCATAGCTTCGTCAGCAGGGGGAGCTGTAGCCACACGGAGCGTTGAGGCTGTGGAGCGTGGGGAGGGCGGAACCTTTTCGGACCCAGAAGGGAGAGGGACGGCGCGTGCCCGGCCACGTCCTTCGTCTCGCTCCCGACGGCGTTCATCCAACCGATTGTCTAACCGTATAACGAGATCAATAAGCCCATCTAAATCCCGCGGTTCTTGCTTCGCTACCAGGTGCTCCTTCAGGACCGACGACAGTCCGTTTATGAAGGCGGCGCGGAGCGTAACGTTATTCCAGCCGGACCTCGCAGCCACGATGCGGAAGCTGACTGCATATTCGGCTCATTGACAGCAGCACTGTTGAAGCGGTCTCTCCTCTGTTAGGGTGATCAAAAACCGTTCTCAACTCCCTCACAAACCCAGTATAAGTGGTAAGGAGCCGTGAATTTTGCTCCCAAAGCGCCGTAGCCCAAGCGCGTGCCTCACCACGAAGCAAGTTGATTACATAAGCCACCTTACTGGCATCAGACGCGTACATTACGGGACGTTGTGCAAAGACGAGCGAGCACTGCATAAGAACGTCCGCGCACGTCTCCACACAATCTCCGTACGGCTCTGGGGGACTTATGTATGCTTCAGGGGATGGTGGGGGGGGGGGTCGTTGAACGACCAGTGGAACGTCTATATTCTGCACTGGGTCGGCAGGAGGAGGAGCTGCAGCAGCGCCCTGAGCGCGCGCTTCCACCTGTGCGGTGAGAGCCTCCATCCTGCGATTAAGGATGACGTTTTGCTCGGTCATCAGATCCAACCAAGCGGTAAAGGCGGTGAGGATTTGCTGCAACTCACCAATCACGCCTCCTGCAGACACCTGTGCACCCTGCTCTTCCATTGGCTGTTCAACAGATGGGTGACGCCCCTCGGGATCCATGACGCTGGCCGAGATATCCTGTTGGGAAAGTGTAGTGACACGGACCCACAACAGGGGGCGTAAATGAACGGACAATGAAAGAGTCGAATATGAACACTTTACTGTTGTGAATGAGCACAACCACAATACAGAGGACTACAGAATTTTGCAAACACTCAATCCACAAAGGTGACGTGTGGGCAGGCTCGAGGATAGAAGACGTCTGTCCTGAGAAGAACCGGAACCACACGATTTCTTCCACCACCGAACCTGGAGAATACTGGAGCCACCAAGTCCCGAGTCCCCAGGTGGCCACTGTCTCCGAGTGTCGGATCTGGTACTGCTGGCGAGGAGCAGAAACAATAAGATGTGGGTGTGTGTACACCCAGTAACAACAATGGTGGAGATTCCACACCCTCCTCAAACACGGTAACACAGTAACGTGCAGCGCCTGAATGACTACTTATCGAGTTTCATGTAAGGAGTGAAGAGCGTCAACTCCTCCACAATCCGCAAACCCCAGCTCCAGCTGCGAGTAATCACCAGGTAAGTCTGCAAAAGTCTCAAGAACAGATTACGTGCATTCTGCACAGTAATGGCTGAGAGTTTTACCTTAACAGGTCGCTGATATCTCGGCAACGAGGTGGAGATGACGTCCGGGTTTTATGGAGTAGTATGATGAAGTGAAGATGGGTGACAGCTGTCATGAGATAATGAGTGACAGCTGTCACCCCCGGCTGTGTCCGTGGCGGCAGCGCCCTCTCGTGCCTGAAGCCCGCACTTCAGGCAGGGACCCTCTGGTGGTGGGCCAGCAGTACCTCCTCTTCTGGCGGCCCACACAACAAAAATGTGCTAAAGAAAATACAACACACATTAAGCAGAACATCTAAATTGGGGGGATCGGGGTGAGAAAATAGTCATCAAAAACCTTCCAGAATGTATCCCTGGACTTCAAAAACCCAAACTTTTCTGTGGGCCTTAAAGGTCATGTCGCACCAAAATCATAACAATTTAGATTTAGGCTGTTAGTGACCGGTTTCAAAGCATACGGCATTTGCAGCAAAGACCTACCGAGACGTCCGAAAACAAAGTATTCCTGAGTACTCGGGTGTTTCCGACAGCTGACGTAGCAACTAGAAGCGTCCCAGCGTGTGCTTCAATGGAATGTAGCTGATAACGTTAAGAATGGAGGCACAGATTAATTTCAAAGTTTGCGTAAGTGTGATGTTGTGTTTTTAAGTGAAAACCGTTCATTGTGATGCAGTCACGGTAAAGACTGCAGCTCTGTGAAGGTTTCTGTGCACTGCACAGCCATGAGTCATAAACACAGTCTGTCACTAATCATCTCTGCTCCAGGTTCAGCTTTGTGCACGATTAATTATGAGTGTTGTTATCAATAAAATCTAAAAAAAAATACATCTGTTGCCAGGGGAAAACCGTCTTGGAGACATTCCTTTTTGCAGTGAGCTGAGAGGAACAATGAGCAGCAGCAGCAGCAGCACACACACACAAACACACACACACATTCCAGCTCCTCAAAGAACAAAAAACAAAAGCTTGCCACGAAACACAAAAGGGGTAAAATCCTGAACATGCCAGACTCACTGTGTTATATTGTTATCCAAATGTAAACTTCACATAAACAAAGAAGTGCACGCGCACCAGCTCCAGCGTTTCCTCTCTCACGATCGTGGCACGTTAAATAACATCCATTAATTCCTGGAAATAATGTATTTTGACTTTTTCCAATGTACAAATCCATCTCCTTGTCCAGGCAGGCTGTTAAAAACACTGTCAGATGTCCCCACGTCCATGTCCACAGCTTCAATAACCAGGATCCACACAAACCGCATGTCACCACACTTTAAGAGCCAAAATCCGACACTCTGAAAAATTTAATCTGGGTGAAGTGTGTCATCTCCTGTCAGTAAATCCAAGCCATCACTTTCGAACAGCAGCTCAGAAGCTTCGTTTTCGGGTGGAGCACATTCTTTTCCCTCTGTCTGTCAGTCAGTGAGAGGTTTCTGTTTTAACAAGTACGTCACACACTGATAAATGCCGAGAATTACAGAGTGAAACGTTTTCCGGAAATGCACCTGATAACACTCAGAGTGAGAGTAATAAAAAACATCAGTGATCACTATTAGCATGTGTGCGGACACACTTACAATCATGAGTACTTTTATGTTGTCTTACTAACTGAGACGTTAAAAAACGTGAGACATGTCCTTTAAGCGGCCCCCACACCCCCTGCCGACAAAAGTCCACTTTCACTACAAAAGAAATGTAGCCAATGTGTTAAATTTGGACTTTTGTGTGTGTATTTTTCTATTGGTTCACTTGGCTCAAACTGTCACCTTGTCATTTTATAATGTATGAACTTTAAATATAGATAAATACATGAAACCGCCCAGCTTTGATTGTAATCCATATCCCTATGAGTCAGAGTTCTGCAGTGTTGAGACACTGAACAGCAGTCATGTGACTGACATGTTGTGTGTGACTTTCAGTACAATAGCAACCGATGTGGATTAGACGGCAGATGAAAACTGCGGTACAGACACAGAATTCAGATCTGGTCACTTGCTATTTATAATGAGGACAAACAGTGGGATCAGATTTAAATCTGAACTGGCAATCTGAACACAGCCTATGCCTCTGCCTGGGCGGTATGCCAGTCCAACACAGGTTACTTCCACAGCCCAGACTGGCACCATTTATGGTTGGGTGGACTGTATTGTCAAATACTTACAAAATATATAAAAAAAAAAATCATTCTGGATCAGCATCCAGAACATCACCAAAATATAATCAGATTTTTTAAAATGTCAGTATTCTCATCACATGCCATAAAAATCATTTTATAATTTAGAATCCTGCTCGCAAACGGACAGACAGCGGTAAAATGTACCCGTGCTTGCAGAGGTGTTAAATTCACAACATTTTCACATAAATATTCATATCAATATGTCGTATTTTTCGCTAGTACCAGCTCCTGCATATGAATTCTTTTCTGTTGTTTAACTAATCTCACTCATGTTCAGCTGCTTGTCCGGGATTGTGTCGCGGGGGCAACATCTCCAGTAGGGAACCCCAAACATCCGTTACGTGCACACTGAGTCCAGAAGTAGCTCCATTTGAACATGTCATCCCCGTGTGTATTTGCAGAGGAACGTGTGACTGCTTGTTGGGGGGGTTGGTACAGAGCATCTTGGTGGTGGTGGGTTCAAAACAGTAGCAGTAAATCCGATTTACAGGAAAATTCCACTCGGTCACGCTCCACATGTTCTCATCCTTTAACGCTCACTTCACATCGAGTCACATCAAAGTCTCTTGGAACAGCTGAGCTGACGTGATAATTGTTTTTGCCCCCCCCCCCCCACACACACACCTACCTGTGACTAATTAAGTACTCAGTTGTTGCCCATAATCTCTGGTAAAGCTGCCAGTAACACTTTGGCATTGCTAACAAACCAACCAAACAACGTATCTAAACGTGGCGTTAGCGTGCACCCCTTCCTGTAAGCAGTGTGCGGCGTTTATGCGACCTAGTAGCAGTTGTGCCTTGATGTGTTTTTTCCTAAAAATAACTCCGTCCCACACCCTGACAGAGGAAACCGGCGCTAACCGATCCGTGGCCACGCTGTGAAGACGGGACCAGCTGAGTGTGCCATTTCCCCAGATTATTTACACTGTACGAGAACATGATGACCATTTCAAACATGCACGTCCAAGGGATATCTGCAGCCAGGCATGAGAAAGGGGGAAAGCAGAAAGGATGATGGGAAAAATGGGGTTGTGAAATATTAGTGCGATAAGTCAGAGGAGTCATTGAGGAGTAATGAGGTGATGAAAGTAGAGGAGCTACGCAGACCGTGTTTCTGCTCCACGCAGCAGGGAGGAGCACGCACGGAGAGAGAAACCAGTCAGCCTACGTGAAGCACAGGACATTCTGTCTGCCCTTCTTCCCCACAACACCCTCCTTTCTGCACAGCAGCACCTCCCCGTCCTTCTCCTCTTGCTGCTCAGAGGCAAACATGACCATTTTTCACTGGGGGGGTATAGAATACCTGCCAGGACAATCTGCAGTCACCGTCCGCTCAGAATAAAAAAAAAAAAACAAATGTATGAAATCCAAAAACAAAATAATTACAGGATATGAAATGCCACTTCAAAATTTGGCTTTTTACATTGAAATTATGACTTTCTAAGTCATAAATGACACAAATAAAATTTTTGACTGCCTAAAAGATTTACATGATGCAGTGTCGGAACTAGAAATAATTTTGACTTTATATCTAAAAAATATGAGATATTTTGGTCAATGTTTGGACTTTTTGTTACCCCATGTACTAATTTTGATTTATATTCCACAATTTAAACTTTCTGTTAGAATTTTTGGTTTCAGTCAAAGCTATGAAATCCATTTTTTTTGGGGGGGGGGGGGATTTTATTTATTTTTATTTTTTTTACACTTTTCATTTTTAATCTCTATAAAAGATGAGTATGATGAATTAGGAACTAATTTCATAATTTCATTTTAGTATACAAAAGTATTGAGCACCTCAGCCAAAATTTGGACTTGTGAACTGTGAATTTGATCAACATTAATCAGCTTGTAAAAATATTTTTTTAAAAATCTGATATTGGGCTTTCAAGACTCGCCTGGATTTTTTATTCAAAATGGTAAAATGCACGTTTGAGATAAAGTTTGATTTTCTGTCATAATTATAGTAATAATTAGAATAATATTTCAGTTTAAGTAAGAATTTTTACTTAGTCTTAACATTTTTGATTTACTACAGGGATTATGCTTTAACACCTTTCCTTTTTATTTCTTTAATCTGGAAGGTTTTTGTTTATGGGGCAGTAAAGGTCTTCCATCGCTGACTGCAGAGGAAACGGAGGAGAGAGGGGCGAACGATTGCAGGGGGTGAAAAAAAATGAGGCGGAGCTAATCTGATTTAGCTCCCAAACTCAACCACACACAGACGGGCGGATGCTTTGGCCTGCTGCCTCAGCCAATCACAGTGCAGGTTCAGCCCCCTCTGAGGACGGGGCCTGTCTGAGGGTGTGTGTGGCTGAATTTAAAGAGTGTGTTCACCCTCTGCCCACCACTGTTGAGCTTGTTTGTTCTTTCTCTCATGGTTGTACAGACGTTAAGGATGAAGATCCAGGAGTTGCCCATCACTTATGACACGGGGAGGGCCGGCAGCGGCGTTGGTGGGGGTGGAGAAGTTCAAGGATTGGACCCAGATTGCGAGAAGAAGACCTGTGAGGAACTGCATCGACTCGACCTGACGGCGAAGGAGGACAACAACAACAACAGGGGAGGTGAGTGTGGGGTTGCCCTCGGGTCGCTGTGCAGCACAGAAGCTTTGCGTGCATGTTATAACGTAACGAAACGTAACGTAATGGACTCTGCACCCTTGCAGCCTGCTCTGCACATGGCTGTCTGGTGAAGCAGCTGCACACCTTCTGCTGTCCCTCCTGCTGCTCCTCCTTGATGCAGCGCCTTCTGTCACTAATGCAGGATTTAACTGTAAAAGATCCTCTTAAGTTCTCTTGCCAGCTGTATCTGGAAGAGAAAGAAACCCTTCTGCAGACAAAAGGTCACAGCAGCACTCAGCCACATTACCCTTAGCTGCTGCACGTTTTAAGAGTATATTGCCTTAAACAAATAAAACTCATCAGAAGCTGCAGTCAGATTTAAAGCTGTGGGTGTTTTCCTGCTGTGTGTCAGTCTGAAATTGTTACCACTTTTTCCAGCTGCACGTGACCGCTGTTCCCAGGCGTTACAGGGGCGACTGAGTATGGATCAGCACTGGAACATTCATGCTTGGATTGCATTTGGAGATTTTATTGATCTTTTTCTCGCCATTTCCAACACTGGGCTGCACAGTGTATTTTTTGCATTGTTTTAATCAGGAAAATTTGCTGCAAACACAAATCGAGACTGAGGGGTGCGTTGTGAACATCTTGCGTCACTTATGCAGAAACCTGTTTTTCAGTTTGTCTCTAGCCCGAGCAGTCATCAGTGTTTGTTTATGCAGGACTGACAAAGAGGAAACCACGCATGTGCTTCCAGGCCGCGATTGTTATTTTAGAACATTGCCACAGAGCAGAGGTGGGCGGAGGTTTGGACCACATTGTTGAAACAAGTTTGTAATGAGCCGCATGCACCAGAATGACATAGAAGAGGCTAAATTACACAGTCAATTCAGGCACGCTGCAGCACGTGTCCGCCGTTTTCCATCCCACCACTGCATTTCCTGTTTAATGTGGCGCTGAGGACACTTTTGTTCTACGCAGTCAACTTCACATCTTCAACAACGTCATTTTTCAGCCATTAGCAGTTAAAGCAGTCGAGCCTGCTGCTCTGTGGAGCTCTCTAGTGGCCAAACCTTAGGCAGGTACAACAACGCAGGATGTTGTTGCTTTGCAATGAAACAAGTTTCAGATGATCAAACAAACCGTCCAAATTCACATACATGAAGAAGTGACATTAAATGAGAATTCTGGGATTTGCACCGATCTTCACAGACTAACTGGCTTTATACTGTGATACAGTATACTGTATACAGTTAGGACGCAAAGGTAAGCGGCTAACTGTACAAATGGTCACCTTAAAAGTGCATTTAGGTTTATTGAGGTAAACATGCACACGTTTACCCTCTGTAGGGATCTTCTCTGTGCTACCAGAAACTTCTCTTCAATGGCAGCAAGTAGCGGTTGACTTGATGCACCCAGTAACGTTATATAGCCACTTAGCCCTTGATGGTATTTGTATTTAAAGTCAATATTGCACCAATTTAGTTTTGGTCCAGAGTGAAACATGAACCCAAAACATCTAAAACTAGAGCCCAGGTTGTAAAATTCCACAGTTGCCCTTTCATGGTTTCATTATGCTCTATGTGGTCTTGTGGGGGATTTTTTTTGGGGGGGGGGGGGGGGGGGGGGGGGGGGCATTTTGTTCTGGCTGTTATATGAAGTTGTTTTTTTGTTGTTGTTTTTTTACTGCCATCTAAGGACATTTTCACTCATATATGTATGCAGAAACTACTGAAGTAATTTTTCATGAAACTTGGTTGAAAACTTGAACATAGACCAGGAAGGAAATGTAAAATTCTTGCATAGATCTAGGATTTTAAAAAAGAAAAAAAAAGACATTACGTAATATTAACGTCCATAGAGTATCAACAACAAAATAAAGCAGAAAGCGATGTACCAGTACTAACTAACTACTAAGTACCAGTACTTACTTATATTCCTATCATTTAGCTGCTTCATATGAACTTGGAGAGTTTATGTTCATGAAGGTGTGCGCTCCACCTAGCGCCCCGCTGTACTTATTTATTAATATGTCTTTTGTGTCTATGTGTGTTTCATAACCATCCATGTTGAACATTATGTCCTGCGCTGTGCGTAAGGCGTGGTGCTCGCTCTGGCATGTTGCTGCAGTTATGTACATTTATCCAGAAAGATAAACTTGTGAGATTAACATTACATTAGCTGGAGAAGAGCCAAAGCACGGTTCAAGTTTCCAGCAAACTGAGCCAAGATAAACAGCAAGTGGTCTGACTGTTTTTGTCCCAGTATGCTTTTTTGTGCAGTGACCTGATATTTTCGTCTCCGCTCTGCTCATGCCTGCGCTCTTTGCAGTGGAAAGTCATTAACAGATGTTTGACAGTGGCTCTGAAGCTCGCATTCCTCGTGAGCCTCATGTCATTTTGTTGCTACAATCAGGACAACGTGTACTTTTTTTGGGGTGTGTGTGCGTGTGTATTTTTAACAGCTGTCTCTTTTGCTTCTGTCCTCCCACCTTTTCTTGGTCCACAAGATTCCCTGTTCTTTACTTGCCTTTCTAAATGGTAAATGGACTGCATTTATATAGCGCTTTTCCATCTGCATCAGACGGTCAAAGCGCTTTACAATAATGTCTCACATTCACCCCGATGTCAGGGTGTTGCCACACAAGGTGCCTACTACACACTGGGAGTAACTAGGGAATTAAGGACCTTGCCTAAGGGCCCTTAGTGATTTTCTGGTTAGGCTGGGATTTGAACCAAGGATCCTCTGGTCTCAAACCCAACACTTAACCACAAGACCATCACCTGCCCTTTCTAATGTGCCTTACATTCAGGCGTTTGTGACGCCGCCATGGATTCTGACCCGCTTTGAATGTCAGAGAAAGAAAAGTCCCTTGGTGTGACCTTTTTCATCACATGGCAACACGCTCGAGCAATCTGGAACATCGCCGCCAAGTGTCCCACAAACAACGAGCCCTTAAACATCGCCGCCAAGTGTCCCACAAACAACGAGCCCTTAAAGAAAGGACGCTCCCCCCCCCACTGTTTCATTAGTTCACTGAATGCTCAGACAAGAGGCGGCTACTGATTTGGATCATTAATTTCAAATGTCACGAGGCGCTGCACACCAGCATTAAAGTGCTTCATGCGCTCCACAAGAGGCCTGCAAGCATCCGCATGGCGAGCTGCAACATGCCGAAAGCTGCACGTAGATGTAGAGGAGGATTCCAGGGTTGAAATATGATCATTGTTTCACAAAATAGAGATGGGCACGTGCATCTTTAGGCTGGGCGTGCACCTTTCCTGACGTGGCGATGGTTGTCGCTCCTCCCCCCGTGGAGCTGCTCAGCGGCGTGTTTCTGAGGTCAGAGGATGTTACTGCTGCAGAAACTTCGTCACCAGCTGAGCTTGTGAGTAAGCACTGAACGCTTTGTGCAGAACTAAAACTCATTCCCGTGCATCTCAGCGGGGGGGTCACGCCCTGACATTATCCCGCACGGAGCCGGCCGTTATTAATAGCTTGGAGGTTGTCAGGGGTTTCTTTGCTGGTATTTTCACCGGACGAGAGAGAAGAAGAGGAAGCTCTGTAAACATCTGGAGCTGTCGAGCCCCTTTTGGGCCACAAAACTTCTCAGCCTTCTCAAATTCATTCATTTATTTATTTATTTTTACCACAGCGGTTTTATCATGCCCAGTAACTTTCACAATACGAGATCACGTTCCCCCCGTGAGACACTTCAGTGCGTTTTAGTTGGGAAATGTTGCTAAACTTCAGGAATGAAGCGTATCAGATGCCTTTGTGCGACACGTCGACTTTGATTCTTTGTCGCGCTCACGTTGTTGCACTGAAATGAATAACAGCTGAGTCAAGGTTGTAACAGTCAGTTCCTTTTTGGCTGTTTTGGGGAAAAAAATTCTCTTGACAAATGTTAGATCTACTTCCTCTTTCATACTCAGTTTGCCATTGAATAAGAAATAAATAGTCCATTGTGTACAATTTGTGTTGTGTTTGCCTGATTGGCATTTGGTTAAAATTCAGCTTTTAAATAAACACTCATGTTCACTAACAAGAACATACATGTCAACTCATTTCTGTAAAATTAGTTATTTTCTTACACAGTAACATGGGTCTGGAAAGGTGATGTTGACCTCTTGGTCCGGCTCAGGTTTGGCTTATTTTTGGGGGGGAGAGGGGAGGAGACTGTATATTTTTGGAAAATTTACAGATGTTTCCATTTACATTAGAACAGATTTTTTTTTTTCATTGTCTGGACCATTAGTCAGGTTCATTGTGTAGTTATTCTGAAGGCCACGCCCACTGATGCAGCTGTATGACAAGGCTCATCAAGCAATCTAACTTTTAATTTCGTTATGAGCACCTTTACTTTGACTATTGTAAATTTTTTAGTAAATGTGTAAATCATTCCAGAAATGTAGGCTTACTAGTTAAAATCATAGCTCTGAGTCATTTACAAGTGAAGATAATGTAAACAATAGTCTTAGGGTCGCCATTTTGTAAAATCCAAAATGGCCGTCATATGAACAGGATGTACTTCTCCTATTTTTCACTGTTGCATTAGTTGGCCCTGAAAATGCAAAGCTGTTTAAACCAAAACCTCTAGGAAAATCAAAGATGGCAGCCATATAGGTATTTGGACAAATGGAAACTAATGTCCCCCCCCAGAAACTTTCCACACACAGATAAAAAAAAAACCCTTCCCAAAAAAAAAACAGTCCAATGATAGAAACAAAACATTGTACACCCAACAATCTGATCTTAATCGTTGACTGATCCTAATCAAACCTGAATCCCGTCTTTTCATGTGAAAGCCCGGTGTACCTGTCAAATTTCATCAAAATCACATCAGTCGTTCTTAAGATACAAACCTTACACAATGAGCCAGGCCACCACAAAAACTGAGTAACATCCACTGGTCCCAAAACCTTCTCTTCCAAAAAAACACTTCACACCATAGTAACGTCTCCAGACCAATCTGTCCTGTTTAACCATAAAAACGCCTGATGTGTTTTAAGATTAGACGTGTTTGTTTTTGTTCTCCTCAGATCCCATTGTTGCCACCCCATCACTGCTGAAGGAGAGCATGGATCGTGAGGAAGCGCGACTTTCCCCGAACCCTGGCGGACGTCTGATTCGCCAGCTGGTGGAGGAGGACAGCGACCCTATGCTGTCCCCTCGCTTTTATGCCTATGGTCAGTGCCAGCAGTTTCTGGATGACACTGAAGTGCCTCCTTCACCGCCAAATGCTCATTCGTTTGTCAGGTAACCCCCCCCCAAACCATGGCCATAGGAGGGGCACAGGGGACCAGCAAAACTGATGTTTTTCTCCTTTTTGTACAGTCGCAGGCGGAGTTTATCGCTCGGCTCCTGTGACGATGACAAAGAGGAGCTGACGACGGCCCAGATCACCAAGAGGATCCACATCCTCAAGAAGAAGATCCACAAGTTTGAGGAGCGATTTGAGGAGGAACGAAAATACAGAGTAAGTCGCAACTCCCTGTTCATCGGTCACACGAGGAGACAAGAGGTTCAAACCATAAACAAGAGTTGGACACAAAACGCTGACCAGGGACAGCATGATCCAGTCTGCAACCTCACCACAAGATGGGAAAAACAAGTTTTCCAGTGAAGTTCTAGTGGCTGGATAACACTGCAGTCTTAGTTTATAATAACATCCGTTTTCTTCCTTTTTTTAAATCCAGCCTTCCCACAGTGATAAGGCTGCAAACCCAGAAGTTCTGAGATGGGTCAATGAGTTGGCCAAGCTTCGCAGAGACCTCAAAGGTACCAACATAACTGAGAAACACGTCAGTCCTGCACTAAAAACACAAACATATTCATTTAAATACTGTATATAATAATGCGCCTTCCTCACTAGAACAAAAGTTGCTGAAATCTGAAGAAGATCTTCCACCGGTCACCCGCCAGCGCAGCAACACGCTGCCCAAGAGCTTCGGCTCACAGCTCGAGAAAAAGCCCCAGCAGGAGAAAGTTCCCAAACCTCCAGTGGAGAGCACACTGGACATGATTCTGAAGAAACTGCAGGAGAAGAGGGACGAGGTGAGCCGTCCCGAGGACATCAAGGTAAGGACAGCCGACGCGGTCCATAAATGGCTTCTGTTTTCATTCGAGGCATCCGGAATCCAAACATTAACGCAGCACCTCGCTGTGTGTTTCACGCCGGCAGGACATGACGCGGGAGCACATTGGAGCAGAGAAGCTCGCCCTGCAGAAGTCTCTCCTCTACTACGAGAGCATACATGGGCGACCGGTACGTCACACACACAACGTTCAGGGGCGGATCCAGCTTCAGGTCAAAAGGGGTGGAGACTTGGTTGGGTGTTGTAAAAAAAATTAAGAAATAAATTCCCCCAGAAAAAAAAGCAAACCTGATAGCTTTTCCTGCATCCTAAGTCAATCTGGGAAGTGAAATCCTGACTCTCTGGTCTCATTTTTAATACATAGTTTTAATTTTAAACACTGAAAAACTGCTAATTCTGCAGGCAGCATAATTTTCTGGAAAATGACAAGAAATTCCTGTTTTGACCTTTGACCGCAATGAAATTGCCACTCAGGGACCACTGAGGCTACGGAGCAGATTTTGTGTTTAAATGATCCAAGAAGCCCCAACTGTGATCTGATCCAACTGTACTTTTTGTCTTTAACATGACAGGAAATTCCTTTTTTGACCTTTGACCCCTGTGGAAATGATCCAGTAATAAGTCAGCAAAAGTGTTCCACGGTAGAGATGAACTTAACAGAATGTAAAGAGCAACTTCTTTTTTTTATATTGAAACTAAAAAGCCACGCAGTAGAATAAACTCCAGAAAGTCTGTGGAAAGTATTTTGTGAGGTAGTGGGTTGTGTACTGTACTGAAAAATGCCCACTCCCCACCCCATAGGTACAGAATGTGGGCGTCAGCATCACTTTAAGAGCCGCGGGCTTTGATGTCATGTAATTGATGGAATAACGGTGCAGTCTAATCCCTGGTTCTATTGTGGTGTGCTGTATGGGAGGAAGCGCGGCTGACCTCGAGGTCGCACATGTCCCACCTCTCGCTGTGAGTCTGAGAGTTAATGACCTTCACGCTCTAAAGAACACACCGCCTTCGTGTTGTGTGAGAGCGCTGTAGTGCTGTTAACGCGCTCTCCTCAGGGACGTCCACAAGCAGGTATTTAATCCCCCATTGACAAACATGTCTTTGTTTGCCTCCTTCTCGTCATTTCAGGTCACTAAGAACGAGAGGCTGATCATGAAGCCTTTGTACGACAGATACCGACTGATCAAACAGATCCTGTGCAGAGCCACCATCATCCCCGTTATTGTAAGTCACTCAGTCCTTCTCTCCACAGGGGGCGCTATCAGGCGATCATTATTTACCGTTATTTTTCATGATGATGATGATTATTGGCAGAACAATTTTTTAAATACATCACATTTAACAACAAATGACACAGTCGGGATACAAGCTGCTCTTAGGTGGCGCTGTTCCCCGTCATTATTTCCGAATATTAGAATGTTGTCTTTCTCTTTCTCATTTTCACCAGCTTCTGGTTTCTGGATGGACTGATTTCATAAGAAGACATTTATTTTTAATCATGCAAATAGAATAATAATAATAATAATAATAATAATAACAGCAATCAGAGATTTCTGACATCCACCAAGTGTTGACTAGGACTCAAAATAACAGATATGATTCACATTGTGACCCGGATTTTACCTGGATCTGGATTCCACAACATAATACACTGAATGTATTCTGATCCAGAATGGTCCAACTCATCGAGATGTTGCAACATGATATTTAATTCACAAGCTGAAACACAATAGTGTCTTCCTGATCTTGGTTTTACATCATGATGTCATATCCGTGAAATAGCTTTGACACAGTCCTTAAAAGTCTTAAAAGTCAAATCCTGATCTGGATCTAGATCACCTCCAAAATTTAATGGAGTCTTCCAAGCCCTGTGTGGTGAAAATATGGTGAAAATCCATTAAGTACTTTTGACGTAATCCTCAAAATCTGACAAAGTGAAGCATACAGATTGAAATCCTGATCAGAATCCAGATCTGGCTCACCTTCAAAATTCAGTGGAGTCTTCCATGGCCTAATATCTATCTGTGGTGCAAATTTGGTGAGAATCTTTGAAGTACTTTTGAGGTAATCCTTAAAAGCCTATATAAAATGAAATCTTGATCCAGAATCCGGATCACCTCTAGAATTTAATGGAGTCTTCCATGGCCTAATATCGATCTGTGGTGAAAAGCTTGCCAAAATCCGTGCAGCAGTTTTGAGGTAATCCTGCTAACAGACAGACAGGTAAATATGTAAATAAATGGTGATGATTTTATTATGTTCTTGTCCGACGTAATAATAAAATGTTACATTAGTGGTGTGAACTTACGCAGCTAATTGCACTACAGTGTGTAAAAATATCTCATGGGTGGGTGCCATGCTTTTTTGTTTGCCCAAAATAAATTACTGTCAAGGATCCATTCCCAAAATTTTGGACAGCATCCCCCCATGAAGATTGCTCGTCACCGATTTAGTCAACTGTTTCATAAATATTTTTGTCAGATATGTTGTAATCTGAGTAGAACATGAGATCAGCTATTTACTCCAAACATGAGAATTCCTTGTGGATCCACAGATATCGGAGTTTGCGTGAGATGGGTGTCCTGCCACAATGTCGTTGGATTTTGGACAGTCGTCTGCTGCCTGATCCAGTGCTGGACCAGGTGCACTTTTTTAACAGGCCTCCATGGTAGAGAGGAATACCTGCACCCTTTGGCCCGAACGTGCTGCATCGGTTGCTGTAATTGCGACGTTCCACAGATTCAAGATTCAAACAACTTTACTGATCCCTAAAAGGGCAATTCATATCACTCCCAGTTACCTGAGACAAAAAATAAAGCAATTAATCCACAGGTATTACTAGTTGAGTGTAATAATGGCACACATCAGTTAAAACACCGCACATATACATGTGATTGTTTATGTACACTAAACTTTAAGACAGTCCGTCATCCGACACTGTGGGGTGGCCCCAGCAGTCTCCCGCGCAGCCGCGAGGTTGGGGGAAAACGGAAAGCTGCAGCAGCTGAGCCACGCTGCATCCCGGTGGGGGGAGAGTCCCAAGCTTACTATGGGAATTCCCAGTGGATCCACAGCGATCCACTGGGAATTTTCGCGCCTTGGCTTCCGCAGACCTCCATTGTGTACAGCAGGAACATGTACTCTAATGGGTTTTCCAGCTTTTTTTTTTTTTAAGGCATTAACATTTTAGCCGTTTGCATTTCCTGTGGTCCAAAGGAAGTGTTCAGCTTTTTTTTTTTTTTACACTTTCTGAACCGTCACCACAGGGCTCCCCCTCCAGCAAGCGCAGAAGCCCCGCCCTCCAGCCCATTATCGAGGGCGAACCTGCACTATTCTTCAATGAAATAAAGGTGAAGAGCTGAAAGCTGACCAATCATCAGCACCCCTCGTCTTGCTCCACCTCCTCCTCAAGCTCCACCCCCTTCTCCTCATGTTTGTGTGATTGTAGCCTGTTGATTGAGCAGTGCCCATTTGGTTTTTTTTCTGTTGACATGTGGAATTAGTAGCTGCATGCATCTGACGTCTGAATTTTGTCCAAACTGTCGCAGTGCCTGTGTTTTAAACAAACGTCATCAAATCAAAGTAGAACTTAAACTTAACCTTTTAGTGTTGAATGAAGATTGTTTAATTGCAACTGTTTCAGGAGTGGTAATTAATTAACGGCATCTGTACTAATGTATCCTGACGTGGACTTTTAACACAGATGAAGACTGTGGCCGAGCAAATTGCTGCTGCACTGTGGCGATTTTTAACCATTTGTGACTAACGACGCACTGCAGCGCCTCCATGTGGAGGCCCGATTTGTACGATGTGATAGTGTTTGACCTGTCTCTACTTTTTTTTTTTTTTTGCAGGAGGAGGAGGATGGATCAGAGGACGAAGGAGATTCGAAGACGCAGGTCACTGTGACCGTTCGGCCTGAAATCAGCGTGTTCGGCTTCCTGGACCACATGAGTGAGGAAGTGGACAGTTTCATTTCCCCCGTGGATGAGCTTTGTCCCTCTAAGAACACCACTGACATGAGACTGTCAAACCTGCACTCAGCCACAACGTAAGAAAGCACGGATAACGGCCCAAAATAACACCAGATGGGTACTTTTTACAACGTAACGAGGCTCAGCTTTTTAAGTGAAATCTATTTACGAGTAACTCAGTGCGGCAGTGTTGAGAATTAATGTTATTTTTGGCTCCTCCTCTTGGCTGTTTTCAACATAAAAGTTGTGCAATTCGGATTTTGCATTAAAGCCAAATCCACCCACGAAGATTTGTGAAAATCAGTTCAGTAGGTTCAGTATCCTAAATGTTAAGTTTTTTTGCAAACTTCACATTTTTTTAACATTTTCAACACAAAACGCACCAGCATCCATTCTATGTCAGACTCAGTCTGTAGTCAAACCTGATGTTTTCACAAAGATTTGTGAAAATCACCTTACCAAAAACACCAAATCTGTTCAGGTTGAAAATTTGTTACATCACCGGCTCCACCCCTTTTTGCATTTCTGACACAAAGTTTAATGGATCCAGTTCTTCATTAGAGCCGTGTTTTTGCTCAAGACTTCAGTTAATTCATCAAGCTGATCTCACAATGTTGAAAATTTTGACCATTGATCAGGCTTCACCCCAAAATGCAATAATTATAACCAAAATGCACATTTCTTTTCATGCTATGCATTATGGGATTGGATCAAGTTTTGGCTACCAAGTGAACCCGTGTAAACATGGTCAAGATGTCAGAATGCGACATAAACATGAATGACTGGCGCAGTTCAGATGACTTTAAAAGGTGGAAAGTCAATGCTAATATTTCTGGGTTGGTCAGTCAGATCAGATCCAAGCCCGATCACCAACACATATGTCATCTCATTGGTGGAGGAAATGAAACATCTCATTGCATCAGATTTTTCAGACATCTAACCTGCTTTCTTTCTGTCTTTAACAGTCAAGAACTTGTGGAGCAGCTACAAGAAGCCAGGGAGGAGAAGAAGAGACTCCGAAAGAACCTGCGAGAGTTTGAGGACAAGTTCTTCAGACAAAACGGAAGGTAGAGCGCAAGTTTGTTCCTTTTACACAAGATACCACATCAGAAATGCCACGTCAATGATTTTCCAACTCTTAATGCTTGTTGCGTTTGGTTCCCATAGAAACGTGCAGAAGGAGGACCGCTCCCTGCTGGCGGAAGAGTACAGCGAATACAAACATGTCAAAGCTAAACTGCGGCTGCTGGAAGTTCTCATCAGCAAAAGAGACTCTCCCAAATTTATTTAATAAGACACTTAATGCATCCACAGATGCCAGCAGAAGTCCAACACGTCTTGCTTTGTTGGAACTGATGGACAAAAGCTTTTCCCCTTGTTGTTGGGAAAGACAGAACTGGGAGTTTTCCTCTGGAGGTCACGACACCTGACACCTAGTCACGTTTCCTCAGAATCACGTGTATGACTCTTAATTTATTTCTGCTTTATTGACTGTTTTTAACAGTTACTTTTTCCCCCCCTCTCTTAAAATCTGTGTAGGTAAATTCATAGACTGAGATTTTTCAAGAAAGATTTTATGTCAGGAAATGTGATTTTTTTTTTTTGTGCATTTTTATATTCGGCCAAATGAGTCTCTCCAACAGTATTCAAAGATTTAATGTTCAGCTCCAGTGATTCTGCTTCCTCACACTCAGAGGTTCACTCACTCACTTTTAACTGCTTATCTGGGATCGGGTCTCGGGGCTCAGAGGTGCAGTCCACCTTAATTATTTTTTGTCACCACATCTACATTCTCATATTCATCATCAGTTTATTTTTTTTACCCAAATACTTCCTTTGTGTCAAATAAGCTACTTGTCTTGAGATCACTGTTCTTTTCTCACACCGATAAACTTAGACTCGGTGACCGAAACGAGGTCTCGTTCCGTCATCGCATCTCTGCTTTATCTTGGTAACTGTTTAACATTTGTGTGAGCGCGGTTTCTACTCCAGAATGTGCCGTTATCAGTGAGAATTTTGTCCTTGTCCAATGTAAAACCACTGGCAGGCTTCAAGAATTTGACTGTGTACATTTTAGTACATAAATTGTATTTGTATTTTGTATATAATATGAATGAAAACCTATTTTTCTGACGTGCTCTGTGATGGTTTGTTTAGCGTGACTTGCACATAGCACATAGACTGCATCATCTGAGGCACCAAGCAAGAAGCCATCAGTCTGACATAGGCCATGAGGTCCATTGGTTGCTGATGCTTATCCTCATATTCCACAGCCAGACTTTTATTTAAAGGTACATATTGGGGCTACTGCACCATCTTTTTAAAAACTGAACAAGTCACTTGGATTAATGGTAAAATGTCTCAAAGACCAATCAGACGTCCAGCTGATGTGAAGTAAATTCTGAACAAGACGTAGTGGGACTGGGCATTGAACCCAGGTAAGCAAATATTGAATAACGTATTTTGGGTTTTTATTTATTTATGATCTCACAGCCCACCTGTCTTACCTTCAGCCTACACTTTAGCAATTACTGTTTTAAACAATATGTTCATGTATCCATCCCCTGACTTTAAAGAAAAAACTGGCCATGAAAGTGATTTGTATTAATCCTTGCATTCAGTTCATCCAATTACTTATAAACCATGAAAAATGGAGGAACTGTGCATAAAAATGGCTGTAATCCTGAAATGGTTAAATATTTCTTTAGATCAAACTCACCAAATTAAAGCTGAGAGTTTCCACTTCAACACCTTGAATGATTCATGTCACCTTGACTGTGGTGGAGTACGGCAATATTTTAAAAGTTGGCAGTGCCCAAATACTTATGGACCTGAGTTTGCGTCAAAATGAACTTTTTTGTTTGGCCCATACCAGCAAACTGAAGATGAGACTTTAAACAGTTATAGAAAAATAAGAGAAAACAGAATTGTTCAGGATTGTTTATTCCAAAAACTTTATAACTATTTTTTTGTAGAATTCAGATAAATATCCAAAAATCCCATTTATGTAGCACATAAATAGGTGCAAAAATTAAAAAAAAAAAAAATATCAAGGGTGTCCACAAACCTTTGCATAGGGCTGAACTCTGCAGGAGAAAAAGACTAGCTTCGTTCGTTAGCACAAATATCGTGCAGTCGTATCGGACATGCAGCACATCAACACAAAAAGTCCAGCAACCGATGGCGCTTTAGTCCCTTATTGCTAAACGGCTGCACTGTGAGCGGGTGTTTGGGGCAACTGATCAACAGCTGTGTTCGTTTTTTCACGACAGCTACGTAAGAAATATAAAAAATTATACGGTATATATGTGCAGCAAGACTATTTCACACACGCCACCCTAACGTGCTACCGAAGAAACGATTTCACATGAGGGGATGTCCAGTATTTGTAGGAATACACAGCTTGTTAATATTCAACGGTGTCATTTGATCCACTCCTGGCGGAAATCTCAAGTGTTCGTTTCAACTCAGAAATCAAATTTACATTTTGATCCTTGTTTACAGGTTTCACTCAACAACATGCACAAAGTCCTTTAGTTAAGTTTCAGCTCCCTCGTGTGTGAAGGTTTTTTTTCTTTTTTTTGGAGAAGGCAACACTGTTGAAAGCAGTTTCAAGTCGACAGCTGTGGGGAAAGAAAGGAAAAATATAGCAATTTCAAAGATTTTTCACTGTGTTTTTGTCCTGCTCGCTCGCCTGTGTTCTCCGTCACACTGAGCTCACAAATGTCTTTTTACAAACTGTACATAAGTTTTTAATTCCCCCGATAATGACAATTTAAAAAAAAAATCACTTTTGATAAAGTTGAAATTAAAAAAAAAATCTGATGCAGTATGGTGTCTTCAGTAAAAAGAAAAATAGAATTTAATAGCTGAATATAAAATAATTAAAACACCTCAAAGTAACATTTGGGTCCCAAATCATTAGTTGTCGAATCTAATTACTTTGAATTTGGCATTTTATTTTCAAGTGTATTGTATATTTCTAACTATCTTAACTTTACCTTTAAAGATTTCTCAGGTTTTGATGTGAATGTTGTGACAACACTGCCCAAAGTGATTTAAAAAAATTAAAATCACTTTCAAGGCTTCCAGTTGGCTGCTGTGACATGCAGCAGGAACTCGCTGTGAGATGGCGCCTACGTGCCTTTGTTTGGCCTTAACAACAGGTGTATTGTTAATAAAGTGCATTAACACTGGTGCAGATTCCCTCCTCCCCCACCCCAGTGCCCTCAGACCAGACTGAAGCCCTCGTACTGCTCCACGGCTTGGGTGAGGCGGCGGCGCAGGATGTCTTTGGTCTGGTAGCAGGGCATGTCCAGCAGGTTGTAGCAGGTGTGGGCCACAGGCAGGTGGTCCTCCTCCGCCATGGTGGACTGGATGATGATACGCAGACTTGCCATTCCGTGGATGGGGATGCGATCGCTTCCTGTTAGGAACACTGGATCCCGGAGACAACATAGCCAAAATCAAAGATGTGGAAATGTCAAAATAACGTACAAACAACAAACATTTAAGGTACAGTTCAAAACAAAAAAAAAAGTCTGAGCAATTTTCCCAGTTAGCCTCCAAATTGTTTACCTACCATACATTGGTAGGGGGAAATGTTAAGTGGCTAGCATTTCCAGTGAGCATCATTTCGTGGTGACGCATTTCAGAGCACCAAACAAATAATTAGCTTCAACATTACTGGCTAATTGGGAGTATTTTCACAATTAAATTGTTCAAGCTACAAAACAACTGAAAACGAGTCTCAGAGCCCAAGATGACTAAAAAAAAACCCTGAAAGGCCTGATGGACACCCAAACCGCACACTACACATAGACTCTGGAAATAAAAGAACCTGACCGACAAGCTCAATTCAAGCTGAGAGAGAGAGTAGTGTCTGACTGGCAACCAGAGGTGTCTAATCCAGCTTTAGAAAGTAAAAGTCCAACCACATATTTGTTCCATCTTCCCAATAAACCAGCTTGTAATTAGTTCAGCTCTTCAGCCAGGTGGATGAGCTAATTATTGAGATCACCTGTTTTAGGTGCACAGGTAGAAGCAACACATGGGAGGGTTTATACTTTCTGAAGCCGGATCTGACACCTCTGCTGGCAACATTCATATAAAAACCGTTCTGTAGGGCTGTGAGGATGAACATTGACCAGAGTATTTGATGGCATAAAAAACAAGCGCAAACAGAGATTTCTGATGTCCGCCAATCCAGATCCGGATCACCTCCAAAATTCAGTGGTGTCTTCCATGCCCTAATATCTATCCATGGTGAAAATTTGGTGAGAATCTGTGAAGTAGTTTTGACGTAATCCTTCAAAACCTATATAAAGTGAAACTTGATCCAGAATCCGGATCAGCTCCAAAATTCAGTGGCGTCTTCCATGCCCTGATATCTATCATGGTGAAAATTTGGTGAGAATCTGTGAAGTAGTTTTGACGTAATCCTTCAAAACCTATATAAAGTGAAACTTGATCCAGAATCCGGATCAGCTCCAAAATTCAGTGGCGTCTTCCATGCCCTGATATCTATCATGGTGAAAATTTGGTGAGAATCTGTGAAGTAGTTTTGATGTAATCCTTCAAAACCTATATAAAGTGAAACTTGATCCAGAATCCGGATCACCTCCAAAATTTAATGGAGTCTTCCTTGGTCTAATATCTATCTGTGGTGGAAAAAGTCATCAAAATTTGTGCAGTAGTTTTGAGGTAAACCTGCTAACAGACAGACAAATAAAGAAATAAACACTGATGATATTATTATGTCCTTGGCGGATGTAAAAATATGTCTGACTCTTCAGCAGCTGTCTGATTAACGATGATGAAAAATAAACAAATACATTTTAAAAGCTCACCAGAAGACACTGCTGGCTATCTGAAATATTGCTAAAAGTCTTTACATTATGTGATGATTGGAATTTTTTTTTTTTTTTTTTTTTTTTTTTTAAGGATGAGTGCAGAATAACAGACTTGAATTCTTACATAAGAACTGCTTCTTTTTTTCCAGAGGGAAGTCGTGGAAAACCTCCCAGAATAACCTCACTGTTGGATGAGTGGCGGTGAACTCCCCTTGATAAAGAGCATTCTGGAAAGAAGGAGAAAATAAAAACAAACAAAATCTTTCAACTCCTTCGATCGGTAGAAAACTACTTCTGTGGCAGTAACACTTGCACAACAGAAAACATTTAATTCAAAACATTTAACATGAGTTTTCCACAAGTTGTGCAGATTTCATTTCACATTATTACAACGGTTCGCTGGTAAAACGGTGACGTGGCATCCAGTAATTCTTCACAACTGAAGATCCAAAAAGCTCCTCTGTTATAAAATACAGAGCACTGTGGAGATTTTAATTTAAAGGATTTCTACTCAAAACAGTTGAAATCCAAGACCGAGAATAAATACAGCATGAACTAGAACGAGACACACACACACACACACCATAGATTACTAGCAGGCACTAAATCACCACACACATTAGTATTTGAGTTGAACACAGAAAACTGTTATCAGATGAAAAATCTGTAGGTAAATGTGATGTCATAAAGTGAAAACAAACCATCAATTTTCTTTAAACTGTCTGAGTTATTGTTATTGCTGGCAGCTCTAATGGAGCTAATTATGTGTGTAGCTTTCAAAAAAACAAAGAAGCAAGGAAGGAAGGATGTGGGATCCGAGTATAAACAGCTAAACTGCTGAAGGATGTAATACTGTCCAAAGCAAAAGTGTAGCAGCAAAGTAAAACGCTACTTAAAAAGCCGCTGCCAGGCCGTTTGTTTAGAGCGTTAGAAAACACTAAGCTGACAATTTAAAAATCCAGCTTTCAATTTATTAGTACAAATATAATAAAGATTATTTCAAACAAGTAATTAAAAATGATCACAGGTGTTATTCGGCCTCTCTGTCTTACCAACAAAACCTACAGATAAAACATGATTCTCTTCCTGACCTTCTCCATCTCCTCCCAGTCGTAGTTGTTGTTTCCGACCACCATAGCCATCAGCTCAGAGGGCTGGAACAGCGACAAGATCTCACCGCCGCACACCTTCAGGAAGCCAGAGGAGAAGGCAGAGTACTGCTCGTTCACCGAATCCGAGAACATGTACCGCAGGTAGGCCTCCACAAAGTCCTCCCTGAAGCACACACAGAAGCAAATAAACATTTAAGAAGCCACAATTGCACCAGCAGAGTGGACATTTCTACCAACAAAGCAATAAAGGCCAAACCCGTTATTAGAGTGACAAAGGAGGCCGATTTGTTTTGTAACTGCAAAACACACCCAACTCTTTCTTCATCCAAGAATCTTCAAAATCCACCCAAGAGACGTCTTGAGTTCTCATCCAAAAATCAGACAAAGACAGAGATGGGGGAGTGAATTCATAACCTCTGGGCCTTCTCTAGAGGTGAAAAGTTTGGCCTCTTCTGGATGAGATCATGCTCCACAAAGAGCACAGTGTGTTTCAATACAAAGTGCGACAGGGGTCTGCATTAACTCAAATTAGGAAATAGAAAAAAGAGACCCGAAGTCCTTTGGAAAAAGAAATTTTGACCAAATATGGGGAAAGCCACAAAATAGGTCAGTTGTGTATTCACCTGAAACTGTTTACCCTTCTGAGGGGCTCCAACTTAGAATTGTATGCAAAGGTTTGGGCACCCCTGATAATTTTCATGGTTTTCCTTTATAAAATCTAAGCCTAAAATCACACCACAGAGTTTCAATAATATTCAGGTCTGGGGACTGAGATGGCCATTCCAGAACATTGTACTTGTTCCTCTGCATGAATGCCTTAGTAGATTTCGAGCAGTGTTTAGGGTCATTGTCTTGTTGAAAGATCCAGCCCCAGTGCAACTTCAAATTTGTCACTGATTCATGAACATTGTTCTCAAGAATCTGCTGATAATGAGTGGAATCCATGTGACCCTCAACTTTAACAAGATTCCCAGGACCTGCACTGGCCACACAGCATGATGGAACCACCTCTAAATTTTACTCTAGGTAACAAGTGTTTTTCTTGGAATGCTGTGTTCTTTTTCAGCCATGCATATCGCCCCTTGTTATGTCCAAATAACTCAATTTTAGTTTCATCAGTCCACAGCACCTTATTCCAAAATGAAGCTGGCTTGTCCAAATGTGCTTTAGCATACCTCAAGCGACTCTGTTTGTGGTGTGTACACAGAAAAGGCTTTCTCTGCATTATAGCATCATACAGGATCTCTTCGTGCAAAGTGCGCTGTATAGTTGAACAATGCACAGAGACACTATCTGCAGCAAGATCATGTTGTTGGTCTTTGGAGCAGTTCTGTGGGTTGACCACGACTGTTCTCACCATCCTTCACTTCAGCTCATCTGAGATTTTTCTTGGCCTGCCACTTCGGGCAGTAATTCGGGCAATAATTATTGCACACTTTCTGTAAATACTAGAAACTTCATTTCACTTCTCAAATATCAGTGTGTTCATCTATCATGTGATATACGAGCATTTAACTGAAATTTCTGATCCACACAACCAATGATTTATAAAGGAAATTCATCAGTAAATTCATTACCATCATTGTACTATTCTTGAGAAGTATAGACTGCTAAGCTTTGAAAGCTTTGGTAGTATGTGCTTTCTCAAACTGTTATTTAAATGTATTAATAGGCACCCGGGCCACTCAGTTCATTTGTTCAGAGACCAACTGGAGGTAGAGTCACCAGAGGTTCTATAAACAAGAACTACAACATTCCACAGTGTAGGACTTCATTTGGTCAGTCTGCCTTTTCTTTTAAAAGCATAAAGTTGTGGAACTCATCACCGCCTGAGCTCAAGAATATATCTGAGTTTAGGATGTTCACCTCTAGGCTCAAGTTTTGGCTTAAAAGTCATCAATGTTGTGGGTCAAGGAAGGATTGAATGGAGGAGTGAGTGTGTTAACCCACAGAAATTCAGTTTTTAAGTTTCTGTAAATTATGGATGTGTGTTGGCTGTAGGTGTGGAAATATCAGAGAATTGTACATGTGAGAAGGTGGATCGATGATCGAATGAAATGATGAATGAGGTTGTTTATTATTTATGTAAAATGTAGAATTATGAATTTTGTAAATTGTAGAATTCTGAATTATGTAAACTGTAGAATTATGAATCATGTAATTTGTAGAAAGGCCCAACCAGGGACAAGAGTTGTGAATTAGTGGAAGCTATAAACTCTTTGTGCATCGCATCAGTCACAGGCATTGCTTGATCTACAGTAGTGTTCAGAATAATAGTAGTGCTATGTGACTAAAAAGATTAATCCAGGCTTTGAGTATATTTCTTATTGTTACATGGGAAACAAGGTACCAGTAGATTCAGTAGATTCTCACAAATCAAATAAGACCAAGCATTCATGATATGCACACTCTTAACGCTATGAAATTGGGCTATTAGTAAAAAAAAGTAGAAAAGGGGGTGTTCACAATGATAGTAGTGTGGCATTCAGTCAGTGAGTTTGTCAATTTGGTGGAACAAACAGGTGTGAATCAGGTGTCCCCTATTTAAGGATGAAGCCAGCACCTGCTGAACATGCTTTTCTCTTTGAAAGCCTGAGGACAATGGGACATTCAAGACACTGTTCAGAAGAACAGCGTAGTTTGATTAAAAAGTTGATTGGAGAGGGAAAACTTACACGCAGGTGCAAAAAATTATAGGCTGTTCATCTACAATGATTTCCAATGCTTTAAAATGGACAAAAAAACAGATGTGTGAAAGAAAAGGGAAAACAACCATCAAAATGGATAGAAGAATAACCAGAATGGCAAAGGCTCACCAGCTTCAGGATCAGCTTCAGGATGATCAAAGACAGTCTGGAGTTACCTGTAAGTGCTGTGACAGTTAGAAGACGCCTGTGTGAAGCTAATTTATTTGCAAGAATCCCCCACAAAGTCCCTCTGTTAAATAAAAGACGTGCAGAAGAGGTTACAATTTGCCAAAGAACACATCAACTGGCCTAAAGAGAAATGGAGGAATATTTTGTGGACTGATGAGAGTAAAATTGAACTTTTTGGGTCCAAGGGCCGCTGACAGTTTGTGAGACGACCCCCAAACTCTGAATTCAAGCCACAGTTCACAGTGAAGACAGTGAAGCATGGTGTTGCAAGCATCATGATATGGGCATGTTTCTCCTACTATGGTGTTGGGCCTATATATCGCATACCAGGTATCATGGATCAGTTTGGATATGTCAAAATACTTGAAGAGGTCATGTTGCCTTATGCTGAAGAGGACATGCGCTTGAAATGGGTGTTTCAACAAGACAATGACCCCAAGCACACTAGTAAACAAGCAAATTCTTGGTTCCAAACCAACAAAATTAATGCCTCGCAGATGTGAAGAAATCATGAAAAACTGTGGTTATACAACTAAATATTAGTTTAGTGATTCACAGGATTGCTAAAAAAGCAGTTTGAACATAACAGTGTTGAGTTTGTAGCGTCAACAGCAGATGCTACTATTATTGTGAACACCCCCTTTTCTACTTTTTTTTGCTAATAGCCCAATTTCATAGCCTTAAGAGTGTGCATATCATGAATGATTGGTCTTGTTGGATTTGTGAGAATCTACTGAATCTACTGGTACCTTGTTTCCCATGTAACAATAAGAAATATACTCAAAACCTGGATTAATCTTTTTAGTCACATAGCACTACTATTATTCTGAACACTACTGTATATTGATTGCATTGTCCCTGTCAAATAAACAAATAAATGAATGAAATGAATCGGGGTGCCCAAACGTTTGCATACAACTGTACCATTACCAGACAGTCCACCAAAGATTGTTTAAACAAGATTTCAGGGGTGGGGTGTGGGGGAACAGTATGAAACACCATGAAACAAATATTTTATTCTCCTCAAGAAAAACACAAATAAATAGCCCCACTACATCTCTTACGGTGAATAAAATATTTGTTCTAGAGGAGAACCTTCCAGGAGGAGAACCTTCCAGAAGGACAACCATCTCTGCAGCAAACTACCAATCAGGCCTGTATGGTACAGTTACCAGACAGAAGCCACTTCTTAGTAAAAGGCACATGGCAGCCCACCTGGAATTTGCCAAAAGACACCTGAAGGACTCTCAGACCATGAGAAACAAAATTTTCTGCTCTGATGAGACAAAGATTGAACTCTTTGGCATGAATGCCAGGCGTCATGCTTGGATGAAACCAGGTACCATCCCTACAGTGAAGCATGGTAGTGGCAGCATCATGCTGTGGGGATGTTTTTCAGCTGCAGGAACTGGGAGACTAGACAAGATTGAGGAAAAGCTGAATACAGCAATGTACAGAGACATCCTGGATGAAAACCTGCTCCAGAGCGCTCTTGACCTCAGACTGGGGCGACGGTTCATCTTTCAGCAGGACAAGAACCTTAAGGACAC
The DNA here is from genome assembly GCF_902500255.1 of Thalassophryne amazonica. Lineage (NCBI taxonomy): Eukaryota > Metazoa > Chordata > Actinopteri > Batrachoidiformes > Batrachoididae > Thalassophryne > Thalassophryne amazonica. The sequence continues at coordinate 22,951,748 of NC_047117.1, read as the reverse complement.
AGTCAAGATATCAAAGGAGTGGCTTCAGGACAACTCTGTGAATGTCCTGGAGTGGACCAGCCAGAGCCCAGACCTGAATCCGATTGAACATCTCTGGAGAGATCTGAAAATGGCTGTGCACCGACGCTCCCCATCCAACCTGATGGAGCTTGAGAGGTGCTGCAAAGAGGAATGGGCAAAACTGCCCAAAGATAGGTGCACCAAGCTTGTGGCATCATATTCAAGAAGACTTGAGGCTGTAATTGCTGCCAAAGGTACATCAACAAAGTCGTGAGCAAAGGGTGTCAATACTTACATATGTATGGGTGATTTCTTAGTTTTTTTATTTTTAATAATTTTGTAAAAAGCTAATGTTGTTTAATTCATGCTGTCATTATGGCATGTTGTGAGTAGAACTTTGAGGGAAAAAAATAATTTACTTCATTTTGGAATAAGCCTGTAACATAACAAAATGCAGAAAAAGTGAAGCGCTGTGAATACTTTTCAGATGCACCGTAGACGAGTAATCCGACTCGGATCTCACCCCCACAACCCGCGGTTTTAATGATAAAACTTTACACTATAGGACTATATAACTTTGTTAAGTCGCTTAAATCCAGGCTGAAAATCTAACTGTTTTCTGTTACTTAAATCAGTTTGCAAATGGGCTAGATATTTGTTACCGGTTGAAATGGTTTTGTTTTTATTATTGGAAAAATGTTACTCCTTTTATGCGTTAGTATTACTTGCTTGTCCTCTTTTGTATGATGTTTCTATTATTTTATAATAGAAACCTTTTTTGTTTGTTTGTTTTTTATTTTATTATTTTCATATTTATATGTGTTCCATGATGCACAGTGAAAGCAAAATATTTTTGTGTTTCCTGTAGGCCTCTTGCCATCTGTTCAACACCAGGAGCCAGATGATGCTCCCCATCACTCTGTGGATTTCTCCACACAGCTCTGTAATCAGCGCAACTGGCACCAGCATGGGCTTAAAGCATGGGTGTGGATGGTGGAGAATAACACACCAAGGAAAATCTGTTTTTTTACTATATCTATATTTTTAGCACAGATGATGACCTTCAGGTGGAACGGGACACGCCAGCTGCATGAGTGCATGATAATCTCAGCACTAGACCAAGGAAAAAAGGTACTGTTTTGTTTATCTTACAGACAGAACAGACAGAGCATTAAAATAGCTAAAACAAGGTCATTTGGACTGAGACATCACACTCAATGTATCTAATCTACTGAAACTCAAAACAGAACTAGGTGTTCTCTCATCAAACCCAAGCAAACCAACCTCACCTGTTGTTTTTATCCACACTGATCATCTCTCCTCCAGGGACGAGCTCATTCACTTCTGTCAGCCCGTAGTTCTCTGTGGTGATCTGATGTGTGAACACAGAACATCACACTACAGTTTTACAAGGTATCACAGCGGCACATGTAGACCATCTACCCCTCCATCCATCTTATATATCCAGGGTTGTAGAGCATGTAATTATATTTAAAATTGGTAGGTTTTTTTCAGTAAAGCTGGTGAAATTGGTATAGTGGGTTAAAAAAATGCACTTACAGCAAAGCTGAGCACAAACGTGTCCTCCACATCACTGCCTTCATAGTCTAAAAGCTGCTGAAGACTCCTACAGAAGAAGGAATGGACATCAAGCAGAATCCAAATGTTTAATTTGTGGTTAAGAAACGGTAGAAACAAAAGCTGATAACCTTAACGGTTCTCAATTAATTAATCTTTCTTTCAAACCAACTTCAAATTGGGAAATGGTGGGAATATATTGTGGCTGTTTAAAACAATCTCATCTATTTGCTCTCCTTCTGTTCTGTGGATGTTCTGTACATTACCTGCCCTCGGTGGGAGAGAGTTCCTTAAAATCCTCCAGGGTGGGTGATACATTGAGCAGCTTTTTATACAGAACCAAAGGAAAATGAAGATCCACCACTGTGGAGTTGTAGATTGCCAAACCACAGATGATCCCAATCAGGTGAAACCAGTTTTGCTCGACAAAACACTGGAAATGTACACAGAATAATTATTCTAGTATTATATTTGCGGCAATATGTGACAAAATGTGATGTAAATGTAAACTCAGGGAAACAATTCAGTCAACTAAGGTACTACCGCTAATCGTGTAATTTGCAGAACAGTATCATACTATCTCTACAGGATGAAGCAGTTGTTCCAACAAAATGACCATCAACATACAGCCAGGTCCTCAAGTATCTGAACACTAATGAGATATTTTTTTGTTTTGCTTCTGTATGCTGCCACAGTGGAATTTAAATGAAATAATCCAGATATGCTTCTTGTGTTGAAAAAGGGTTTGACAAAAACATGTTATTTAGGAATTACAGCCATTTGTACACACGGCTCTTCCATTTTCACAGCGCATATGTCATTTTACAAAGTACATCTAAGGATTATTTTGAACACAACTCGTAACTTTTACAGCCAGTTTTGTTTTATACAAGTCAGGGGAGAGTTGCATGAAAATTTTCAAGTCACTGAATATGTTTCAGATATCATTCACATCAATTTTTAAGAAATACAAATAGTATGGTACTGTATTGTAAATCTGCTTGGAGTCTGCAGTTCTCAAACCCTGAGTGACCGTGCAAGAAGGAGACACATGAGGGAAGCCACCAAGACAACCACAACAACTCTGAAGGACTTTTTGGCTTCTGTGGTTGTGATTGGATAAACTACACTGTGAAGCTTTTGTATGTTGTGTCTCCAGTTACACAACTTCTTGACGGAGTGGAGCAGACAAAGATTTTCTTGAAAAGAATACATGAAATTTCAGCTACACTTTTCTGCATGGGAAACTCTAGCCTAGATTTGATGTGTTTTCTTGTATGAAAATCAGTCTTGGTTTTATTCCAGAAACAAAGCCTGTAATTCCTTCAGAGTTGTCATGAGTAATGTCATGAGTGGAACAACCTTATTTATCACTGCGGTGATGCATCAACTCCTCAACTACAACTGAACTTGACTGCCTGATATCTTAGCTTCATGTTTGGAAAATGCCCAATCAGTAGATAGTAGTCTTATTAATAGTTTAAACTCAGCACTCAAAACTACTCGACATGATTGCGCCACCTTTATTAAAACCACACCCCCTCAAAACACAGTCACCTTGGTTCAATGATTACTTGTGTGACCTCAAGCATAAGAAACAGAAGCAACGAAAATGGCGTAGTTCAAAAGTAGAAGTATTCCACCTTGCGTGGCATGATGCTATCTTAGACTATAAGCATGCACTATTGGCTACAAAGTGAGCCGATTACTCTATCTATATGACAAAAACAAGCATAACTCAAAGTTCTTGTTTGACATGGTGGCAACACTTATTCATGGACAACCACGTGTAAGTCGCTCTCCTTTTACAGCACAAGATTTCTTGGATTACTTCGAGAAGAAAATAGATGACATTAGGTTAAACATATCCCAACATGTCTTAACCCAGCCACTATACTCTACTATTGAGGTGGGTGCCATTACTGAGGTATTACCCAGATTTACAGAATTTGATAGTATCTCTCTAGGTGTGCTGACGAAACCCGTAATGTCAACAAAAACCATAACCTGCTTATTTGATCCTATTCCAACAAAACTGTTTATGGATCTGTGGCCCACTCTTGGGCCAACTGTGCTGGAAATATTAATCTCTCATTAACTTCTGGATCTGTTCCTAAATGTTTCAACCTGCAGTGATTAACCAATACTTAAGAAATGTAATCTTGACCCTAGTGAATTAAAAAACTATAGGCCGATATCTAATCTTCTTGAACCACTGAAGTCTGCTTTTAGAAAATGTCATTCTACGGAGACAGCTCTCACTAAATTGGTGAATGATCTGCTTGCAATAGATTCAGACACCACTACAGTTCTGGTGCTGTACGATCTTAGTGCTGCATTTAATACTGTGGATCATCATATTCTACTCAATAGGCTGGAGAATCATTTTGGGAAAACTGGGAGTGCCCTTGCATGGTTGACTAGTGCAATGTTCTATTTCCTGGTTTACTGCAGTCCATCATTAGGGGTCTCCAATTGGTTCAAAATACTGCAGCCAGACTTTTGACAAGAATCAGAACGTTTCACCACATTACACCCATTCTGGCATCTCTTCACTGGCTTTCTGTCCCAGTGAGATCAGATATTAAGGTTCTGCTACTAACCTATAAAACTGTTCACAGTCTGGCACCTCCCCTACTTAGCTGACTAATTAAACCCTATGTACCGGCCCGGGCTTTGCGTTCTCAAAGTGTAGGATTACTTTGTGTCCCTAGGGTGAATAAAAAGACTGCGGGTCACAGAGCTTTCTCTTATCGTGCCCCTGTTTTGTGGAATGATCTCCCTGCATCAATAAAACAGTCAGATTCTGTGGTGACTTTCAAGTCCAGACTTAAGACGCACTTATTTTCCATTTCATATGGCTAGCATACTGGCATAGTATGTTACTATGCTTTTTACTCTTTTAAATTCATTTTATTAGGAAACGGAGCATGCCATGGCCTCAACTTTATCTAAATTCTGGGTCTTTTAGTGAAGCTCAGGGTTAATGGCCGGCGATCACCTTAGTATTTCCTTTGTTTTTCTTGTTGCTTAACGCTGACAAATTATACTGTATTTGTCTTTCTGATTCTGTTTTTTTTCCTCTCTCTGTTTAAGGTGTGGCTCCATTCAGAGATAGGTGTGGCGTCTGTTGTCTGTTTCTGTACCCTCCTGTCCTGTGCACCGGCAACATTTCCTGCATTTTCGTTTTGTGAATTGTTTTATAAATTGTGTCGTAGCATGGTCCAAGCAGAGGGTCACCCCTTTGAGTCTGATCTGCTTGAGGTTTCTTTCTCAGAGGGAGTTTTTTCTTACCACTGTCCCCTGTGTGCTTGCTCTGGGGGTTGGTAAGGTTAGACCTTACTTGTGTGAAGCGCTTTGAGGCAACTTTGTTGTGATTTGGCGCTATGTAAATGAAATTAATTGAAAATTTCAACTGAAATGAGTGTCTTGGTGGCTTCCCCTCACTCATCTCTTCTTGCATAGTCACTCTGCCTATTTCAGACAGCAACGATAATCCTTATGGTCTCTGACAATAGAGGGACTATGTGTAAAAAGTACTGTAATTCTTGAATAAGTACTGCAATATTTTTGTTAAACCCTCTGAATTAAAGCTGAAAGTCTACACTGCAAATCACATCTTGACTTTCATTTCAACATCCACTGTGCACAGAGGCAAAATTACAAACACACAAAAAAAACCCAACCTGTTTTACTGTCCAATTACCTATGGACCTGAACATAAAATGAAATGAAAAAGATTAGCACTGATGGTGCAAGGGTTCTGTTCTCTGTTGCCACACCATCAAATCACTTAAGCAACTCCAACAGTTCTCAATGCTCCCAAACTTCAGGAACCCATTTCTTTATAGGAATAAGTGTTTTGCAAACTTTGGCACGTCATTGTGTAAATGTTTGTTATGATTATTTTCCCCAGAAAAGCCTGTGTGTGTTTCCATTATCGGATTAGCACTATCAAATACCAAACAACAAAAGGACATTAAAAAGCTTCCCGCCAAAAGGCCATTTGATGTACTGAATTAAGGCAATCCATGAGTAGGTGCTGCATTGCTGACTAACAACTATCCAGTGTCTTACCCACAGTGTCAGCACATGAAGGAGGAACTCAAGAAACATGCCTTGACATTTGCAGAAGTGTATCAAATACAATGAAAAAAGCAAATTTAGAGGATCCTCAGTTCAACTCCCCATCAGACAAGAAAAATCCTCAAATTGCTCCCAGCTTTACACTGCCTTTGGTGTTTGAGTGTGTGGATGTATGTGAGGTATCGTAAGGTGCTTGGAGTGTGCTACACATGGAAAAGTGCTAGAATTGCAATCCATTTACCATTTATGACATCACAAAGTTCTATAGACCCAAGATTAAAACTCTTCATCTGCAGCTGGTGGAAGTACTAACAGTTGGACATTACACTGGTCAACAACAACAAAAGTTTTCTTGCATGGACTTTGAGAACTGATTTAGGGTCATTTTGAGATGCTGAATCTGAATCTGAGCTCAGATTTCCTCTATCACATCACATTGTTTTGCAATCTGCATGTTCCGTATTGATGGATTACGCAAACATTGCTCATTCACTCACGAGTTTGCACAAAAGCATACGTTTTAAACCAGGTTCAGGGAGTGTGAACAAAGAGCCATAATATTATTTATGGCACTGAAGAGGCCTGCGAGGCTGCAGCTTTTGCTTCAATGCTTGATACAAGAAATATGTTTTCATATCTCAAAAAAGTGATGTGACTGGCAAAAACTAACATCAGATTTGGATTCAGCGCCCCCAAATTACCCAAAATCCATTGAATAACTCCATGCAAGTACAATCGTGTTGACCAGCGTTACCAGACAGATGGAGGCATCTACTCTCCAGTTCACTTTCTGGTTGTGAATTAAGTATGTCTGTGTTTTAGATTGTCAGACAAAACAAGGCATTATGGTGGGTTCTAGAAACGTGATGATATACATATCACTTACGTATAAACTAGACATCTGTCAGCAAGCTCACCCTGCCATACTACATTTATTATATACGAGGAGTAGTGCCACATACTCACAGCTACCACTGTGTAAAGATTCACTAACATCCAGTCAATCTTTCTGGAGGCATTGCTAGACTCATGGCCAGACGATAACGTGGACAATTTTGCTGACATGGTTTTGTTTTGTTTACAACTTACTTTGTCTGAGAACCATAGCAGGCTGGACTCTGTGTATTGAGTGAACATTCCATATATTGGGTCCATCAACTCCTTTAACAGCAGCAGGAAGAACTCTTTCGTTACTCCACCGGCATCTATGGCCTCTTCTCCATCAAAGATCACCTGGAGTTAAAGGCAGCTGTTTGTAGGAAATATATTTCTGTGATCAAATTTACACAAGCACTGTGACGTTCAATCCTGAGTTGTTACCTTGAGTGGCTTCTTGAGGTCCACATCAGAGTAGACTGTGAGCTCCCTTAGTGTGTCACTTACTAAGTGGTTTCTGCGTACATGAAGCACCAGGTAAGGATTCCTAGCTAGTTGTGGTTCCAGTGAAAGCAGCATCAAGACATTGTGTAGGTTTGCACCGCTTACTGCCATCTTGATGAAGGTTTTGGACAGGGGTAAGAAAAGGCAAGATAGACAGTTAGTCCAGAAACAATAAAAAGGGTATTACCTACGAACAATTACATAATAAATGTCAAAATTCAAACCCTGTTATTAAGTGAAACACTGATGGTCAGGTACCTGCATTTGTAGTTCAGCATCTGTTTGCAGCATGGTGGTCTTGGCTTGAGCGTCGAGTATAAACGGGTAGGCACATAGGTTCACAGAGGGACTGTCATTCTACAATGAAGTAAAAGATGGCTTAAAGTCCATGTACTGCACAGCAGAAGAGTTTAGACTCAATTACTGAATAAATTACGAATATAATCAATCTTTCTAATACCTGAGCAGGTGTTTCCAATTTCTTCAAAGTGGAATAAGACAAAAAACAAAGAAAACATGAATTCAAGCATGGAAATTGACCTACAGGTCTGATCGAGTTATGAAATTCATCGGTGAAGAACACAGGAGAAATAACTGCTAAAACTAGATGTGATTTTAGAAAAAAAGAAAACTACAACCAGAATAAAAACAATTAATAAAAGCAACTTCAAACTGCAGACTCTCACACCTGGTGCTATATTTCTCACTTATTTAAAAGGTAATACCAGATTTCAGAATTCGGCATATCACCAAACTGGAAAGAAAATCTGAAATGTTTATAAATCGACATTTGGCAAGAGTAAAGAATCCTTTAGAATAAATAAATAATATAATAATTATAATAAATAAGTGTGAAATCCAGGTCTGGACCCCAAACCTGGCTGATCTTAAAGGAGAAATAAATTTGAACTGTCAACCGCGCACCACCACGACCGCTGACACTATCACTCCTTTACATGGTGTAAATAATAAATCTATGCATGTGGCTAACATACTCGGTGCTGTGCAAACCATTTATGGATACCAAAGTCTAACCTTTAAAAAAATGTTGCATTTACCATAGATAGCCAGGTCCATAAGTATTTGGACATGGCAAAGTCAATGTTGTACTTCCATCATAATGTCTTTGTGATATTTCATACTGACAGGAAATTTGGGGTGATATTTCCTCATGTTTGATCAGGTCTAGATAAGATCTTGATGTTGTTTTGTGACACTGCTCGGACATAGTAACAGTACTGGGGCATGTCTTAAAGGCGTCACTATTTTTAAGCACTACGGCTTATAATTCTTTACTATTTGTGAATTTGGAAAGTGATTTAACATAAGTTCCTTGATGGAGGGGGGAAAAACACTGTTTACTTAACACCAAGGTTGCAGCAAAACAAAGTGCTCATCATCAAGCTGGTTGGTGCACTTTCCCATTCCTCCTGATCTATGCCTAACTGTGTTACTAAGGTGAGTAAAACACTGTAAAGTAATCAGAGGACACCAGTACTTACATGCTTAGTTTTTGTTAGAAACCACTTGAGGTAGTCTTGTTTGATGTCTACCAGGCAGGTGATGTCAGGGATATAAAAGTGGTTATATTCCACGTGGTGGGCCTTTAAGTTCACCTGATAACATGGAACAAACACCCGTCTCAATTCCCGGAACTATTACTGAAGGATAACTACCCAGAGCTATTTGAACAAGAAAGAATACATTTCCTCATACTGTACTAAAGAACAATGCAGAACTGATAGCTTGCTTATGCAAGTACTTTGTGAACTTGTTCAATACCTTGTGGAGTTTCTCCAGCAGCCTCAGTGTTGCTTGAAAATAGCTTGTGTAGAACACTGGTACAAGCAAGGATTTCCCAGCCGTTAGCAGAAACACAACAATGCCCTTGTATAAGTCCACCATTCTGGTAAACACACTGCTGTCCCCTAAACACCACCAGTTATCTGGAGGGATGGAGAATAAAGTAAATTACTGACCAATGGCTAAAATAAAGACAATGTGTTACTTGAATTGTTACTATTACTGAGGCATTGACCGCTTTGAGTATCTGTACTCAAAGAGACAGGTGGTAAAGAAATGCAGTCCATTTACCACTTTACTGCATGCAAATAGTAGTTGGCTGTATGGCCTTCTTCTTTAAATGTTAGCATTAGTGTACACTTGTACTTAAATTGGTTTAAGTGGTATACTACCACCAATAACAGCAGATCCTAAACCTAGTCCTGGAGAACCATTGCACTGCACATATTCCATCACCCTATGTGCTAACCCTACAGTAGCATTAGCTACAAGCAACAGAGGCAAAGCAATGACTTGGTATTTATTATCAATCACACTGGGCGTTTTGCAGCAGCAAGATACAACGGTCACTCTACCATCAGCTAGGTGGAGCCAAAATAGGCAAGAAGTCTATTTTATGCAAATGCTGAAAGACGTGACATGGTGACTACCAATCTGAGTGAATAGCCACCGTGACGTCAACTGGTTGTCTGCTCGAACAAAATAATCCAAGATGACACAATATGCTCAGAAACAGCTGTATTTATGTGTAAATCTAATATGTTTCTCATTTCTTGTAAAATTTAGTGAGAAATAAACAATTCTGCTGTTTTTGTAACAAGATAATACCTCTAAAATGAATTACAAGACATTTTATGGAGATGTTAGCATGCACACCTCGGGAAAGCCCATAAAGCCAACTGCTAGTCGCTGTCATTTTTGGATGATGTGACCCTAGGGTAATCACACCTAAGCTAACTGCTACCAACTCCTAGCTGCTGATCAATTATAAACAGACCTTAAATATGACTGATAATCACATGTGGTCTTAAAAGAATAGCATCACAAAATGCAGTGTGGTGGGAATACAGTATATTGTCACATTCAGAAAACAACTTCTATGAACTTCATCTGCCAAACTCCTAGCATTTGACATGCAAGCATAATACCCAATACTTTGCTGGGGTTGGTATCCAATCTGAGGATAGCCATGGCCAGGGGTATACTGAGTCGGATGTAGTTGTTGGAATCCTGCAAGGCTGGGTACTCAGATAAGATGAGGTAGATCCTCATAGCTTCAACATCAGGGGGAGAGCATGGCAGTTGCGGGATCAGAAAACTCTCAAAACTCTTGTTGGCCTAAGCAGGGGGTCAGAAAGGGAGACTGTCATAATAGGTTTTAATTTTCATCTAAATTCTACAGGAGGAGGAAACAACAGAGTGGTCGAGCTGATGGGACTGAAATGTGCACATATGTGCAACCTAAATCAGCTAGGCAAAGCACTTCAAAACTTCTGGGAAGGTTTTCACTGTTTGTAGTTACTCTCACTCTCGAGAGATCATAAATTACATTGGGCTGAATCACATGAATCCCAAACTGTTGTGTGCTGGGGTGTCTGGCTGGCTTGGTTTTTGTTTTTCTGTTTCTCCCACCAGGTGGTATGCATTCAGGACTGAGTGGCTGAGTATTAGGACCTCACCCTGATCACCTGAGGCTTATCACGTGCAGGTCATCAGGACTCACAGCTGTGGTGTATCTGTCTTGATCAGAGATTGCTGCACTTAAACCTTGAATGCACAGTGTGTGATTGCCAGAGACTCGACCTTGTGAGCAGACGTATGAGATCGGCGTCAGGAGAACAATCTCACCATTACGGACGCAGAGACCGCTCCAGGTTTGACGCCACAGTCTGTGAAGGAGGACTGGGTGAGGTCTCACGCTCTTCAGGACACTTCCTGAGGTGATTTGGTTTTGGTGACTTTTATGAAGTAATGACAGTGGATTTGGTGTCCCTCACACCTTGTTGTATTGAGCTGTCACGTTATGCTAATTGTCTAATCAGCTTCTGCTGCAGTGGAGATTTGAACTGAGTTGTTCCGTGCCTGCAGGGTGAGAAGCTGATATATATTTAAGACAGGAAGTGTTTGCTGATTGTGTGCACCTTTGAGCTGTGTCTCTCTGGGTGGTGAGTGTTGGACTCACCTCATGTTTTCTTTCTTCACAGACTCGGTTTGTCGCGGCCACCTGGGGGGTGTCGGCAGGGTCCCTGGGTCCGAACTGCTGTGGCTCCGGACCATTTGCGCTGCTGAGAGTGCGCTGTGTTTTCACCTCACCAGACCGCGGTTGTTGGTTGTTTATCACTAAACTCACTATGATTATTAAATTCTGTTATCTTTTGAACCGTGCTCTGCTTATTTTATGCTGGGTCCTGTCAAACGCTGGGTCGGTGCTCCGACCGCGTCCGACACATAACACAAACCTAACATTACTGAGCTAATATTAGCATTTATTACTCAGTCCTGCATGTTGTGCCATCAGTCTGCTGGGAAAGCTGATACACATTCAAAACAAGCTCAGTTGCTGCTGTCCTGGATTATTTCCCTTAAATGTTTCTGTAACACAACAAAAACCCAAACTGCAAGCAAATTTGACTACCATTCAAAATATCACTCTTCAGTCTTAACAAAAACTTTTCTCTACTTTCTTAATGCAAGGACATTTTTTTTAAACCCTAGTGAGTAAATCATGGTCCTAAGTGCTTTATTAGGCATTGTGCTTCATTTGCCAGAAACTCTTTTTTTGAAAACTCAGTTTAGGAAATAATCCAGAAGGTCAGCAGAGCATCCTAAAAATGCACTGCATGCTCAAACTAGTAACAAAATAATGCTGGAAACCTACCTTTTTAAAATTACTGATATATTAGTGTCAGTGATGAGCACAGTTCAACAAATATAACAGCTAATTAGCAAAGCTAATGTTTTGTTAGCGGGTTAGCTTTTCAGCTAACTTTGAATGCCATTAGTGGGCTGATAGCTTCCACTAACTTGAGTTCTGGTAACTTTAAGTCAGGTAAGATTTTGGAATAAAGTTGAAAGGGTAAAAACATTTGTAAACCGTAAAATCATAGATTTGTTCCCATTTGAGCCTTTACACAAATCCAATAACCTTCAACACACTGAAGGCATTAAGCATCACCTCAAGATGCGAGAAAATGCATTAATTAGATCATTTAAGTTATTTTCCATGTGCACTTTATTACTTAGTATTTCTTATTAATAGATTTGTACTGTGACTAAAACTGTATGCTGAATGTAAACTGCTGTTTAATTTCATTTGTTCAATTAATTGTGCATTAAATGTCTATCTTGGTCATCATGAGGCAGCTTCAACCTTTTTTTGGAATGTCCATGTTAACACTTCAAAATTTTAGTTCTCTAGGTCTGTTTTTCAGGGTATTACAGGCCCCCCCTCCAAAAAAAATAAAAGAAGCCAAATCTAAATACATATACCATACAACCGTAGTTCCAATGAAGTTGGGACATTGTGTAAAATGAAAATAAAAACTGAATATTACAGATATTTAATGTTCAAACTGATAAACTTGTTTGTGTGCAAAAATCTGCTCATTCTGAAATGGATGCCTGCAACACATTTCAAAAAAGCTGGGACAGTGGTATGTTTACCACTGTGTTACATCACCTTTCCTTCTAACAACAATAAGTATTTGGGAACTGAGGACACTAATTGTTGAAGCTTTGTAGGTGGAATTCTTTCCCATTCTTGCTTGATGTATGACTTCAGTTGTTCAACAGTCTGGGGTCTTCATTGTTGTATTTTGCATTTCATAATGCACCACACATTTTCAATGGGCGACAGGTCTGGACTGCAGGCAGGCCAGTCTAGTACCCGCACTCTTTTACTATGAAGCCATGCTGTTGTAACACGTGCAGAATGTGGCTTGGCATTGTCTTGCTGAAATAAGCAGGGACGTCCCTGAAAAAGACGTTGCTTGGATGGCAGCATGTGTTGCTCCAAAACCTGGATGTACCTTTCAGCATTGATGGTGCTATCACAGATGTGTAAACTGCCCATGTCATGGGCACTAATGAACCCCCATACCATCACAGATGCTGGCTTTTGAATTTTGCGCTGATAACAATCTGGATGGTCTTTTTCCTCTTTTGTCCGGAGGACACAATGTCCATGATTCCCAAAAGCAATCTGAAATGTGGACTCATCAGACCACAGCACACTTTTCCACTTTGCTTCTGTCTATTTCAAATGTGCTTGGACCCAGAGAAGGCAACGGCGTTTCTGGATGTTGTTGATGTATGGCTTTCGCTTTGCATGGTAGAGTTTTAACTTGTACTTGTAGATGTAGTGACAAACTTTGTTAACTGACAATGGTTTTCTGAAGTGTTCCTGAGCCCACGCGGTAAGATCCTTTACACAATGATGTTGGTTTTTAATGCAGTGCCGCCTGAGGGATCGAAGGTCACGGTCATTCAATGTTGGTTTTCGGCCTTGCCGCTTACATGTAGAAGGTTTGCCAAATTCTCTGAATCTTCTGATTATATTATGGACTGCAGATGATGGAATCCTTAAATTCCTTGCAACTGAACATTGAGAAACACTGTTCTTAAACTGGTGGAGTATTTTTTTCACACAGTTGTTCACAAAGTGGTGATCATCACCCCATCTTTGCTTGTGAACGGCTGAGCCTTTTGGGGATGCTCCTTTTATACCCAATCATGACACTCACCTGTTTCCAATTAGGTGTTCTTTGAGCATTCATCAACTTTCCCAGTCTTTTGTTGCCCCGTCCCAACTTTTTTGAAATGTGTTGCAGGCATCTATTTCAAAATAAGCAAACTGTCTTTGTGGTGTATTCAATTGAATGTAGGTTGAAGAGGATTTGCAAGTCATTGTATTCTGTTTTTATTTACATTTTAGACAACATCCCAACTTCATTGGAATTGGGGTTGTATTTTCCAGAGTATAAGTCGCATTTTATTTGTTTGTTTGTTTTTTAACCAGTTTCGGAGGTCCTGCGACTTATCCTCCGGTACAACTTGTATAAAAAAAGAAAAAAAAAAGTCACACATTCATTATTAACAATAATCAGTCCTAATTATAATGACTATACAGGACTTTCCCAGGAATTTCCATTCAAATGAAAGATCAGAGGTTTGATTTCCCAAAAATCTTTTAATATGACTATGACTGTCCTTTAATCAGACTCTAAAGGTTTTTGTCACCAAAAATTATTTGCTATGGTCTTGTTGAACACAGACATCGTTATAAAAAATTGATGGTTTGGATTTATATTAAATAAGTTGAATTTGAGGGAAATGGAAATTCTATCCATACTCATTAGCAATATACAATTAATCCATAATTCTTTAAGAGACTCCTCAGATCTGAGCTTTTAAGTACCACCTAAACTGTGAGTTTATCTAGAGTCTGTACACAGTGTCATTAATATTAAAGTGCATGCTTTGCTTTACTTAAAATAATCTGATTAGTCTTTTAACTGGATGCTTAAATTCAATATTTTTCTCCACTTTCATGTCTTAAGACTGTATTGTAGTGTATCCTGAAAAGCATTTAACCCTGACCTGAGAGGTCCATCAGTTCAGACACAGGCTGAAATGGACCCACTCTTGGATTTTAAGATTGGCAAGTATGGGGAAAAAATACCCTGAAATAGGTCTGTGAGATGAGTCAATATGGAAACTAACTGATAAGGACAAATCCTCTAATTTCCACAATGGTGTAGAGGGAACACCTAGGTAACAGACATGGAAACTGCATAATGGCTTTAAACAAAAAGAGAGAGCGAGAGATTATCGATCTTATTCTAAAGGTCTTTATTTCAATACTATGATTATCTGAAGACTGTATTAAGTATTTTTAAATGTCTGTGGAAAACATGGCCCCAGTCTGCAAGGCCCCACATAAACATTTTAAAAGAAAGCATGGTCTGATTATATTTTTAATATTTTTGCTGAATTAGAAAAAAAAACTTTACTCTTGCATTTTTCTTTTTAACAACTGATGTAATTATTTTAAAATCAGTTTGATCTTTATATATAGCATTTGGAGCCACATCTCTTTAATGAAGGGCACAATACAAATACAATACAAATCTTTTTCTCATCCTTATAACAAAATCTATTGACAGTATGTAAACTTGAAAACTGAGTTACCAATTCACTGCTTTTTATTATAGTTGCACAAAAAATGCTATCAACAACTACAGAAAGAAATGTATCCTGGTGTATTTTGAATATGGAAAAATGGGTTTTGGAGCTTGTGGTGACACACATAAACATGTATTTACAAAAAAACATGCATTTACAAATAAGCTACTAGTCAATACCTTCTCCTGAAGCCTAGAGAAGGCTGGTTTGCTGAGTGTCTCGAACAGCATTCTCACAGAGTTGAGATCGATGCCTGGTATTTTGGGATTGGTTCTGAAGTGAGCATCATCACTAAAAAATAATCACACTATGACCATATAGACGACCAAGAAGCTGTATCCATCAGGCTTTAGTCATGACCAAGAGTATAAAAATCATATTTGACACAATCAGAGATAGTTACACCTGCATCTCCTGCTGCAACCATTCAGTCTAATGAAGACTGTGAGAACGTTTTGTTCTTTTTCATCATGACATCAGGGCAAACACTCTCCTCTCTTCCTTCTCCCGTCCCATGCCTCACCTGGCCATCAGTGCTGGATCAAAAGCGCTCATCGGTCTGGTTGACAGGATGAAACTTTCTTCCTGCCCACTTGATATCATACCCATCCCATTATTCACAAAGGTGTGTTTTATCAACAGATCACTGAGTTCTCTCTGTCTCCCTCAGTGTTTTAAACAGGCTGTTGTTCACCCTCTTTTAAAACAGCCTAATGCTGACCCTTCTCTTCCTCAGAATTTTAGACCGATTGGTTCTCGTCCTCTCTCTGTAACAGAAATGTCTTGGTTCCTGCAGCTAAATATATGACTTCTTTTGCCATTCTGTCCCATGGTGTGCCCCAAGGTTCCATTCTGGGACCTATTTTATTTGCATTGTATTTGCTCCCACTTGGACACATTGCACATGCTATCCAGCTCTACTTCTCATTTACATATCAGAATGTAGCTCAAAAGTGTGTCAATGTCATAAAGAACTGGATGGCTGCTATCTGTCATTTAATACATCAAAAACTGAAGTTATTGTTTATGCCCCAGACAGACTTGTTCCCTCAGTGATTATGATCCTTGGATCTCTGTGGTCTTCAGTTCACTAAACAGTCACAAATTTTGGTGTTACATTTGAAAAGGCTCTTAATTCTGATTCAAATGTTGGCCATCTTGTACAAGCTTGCTTTTTCCATTTATGGAACATTACCCATCTTTACAAACATTGTGTCTCAAGCTGAGCTAAAAATAATTTTCCATGCTTTCATTTTATCATGTCTGGACTGTTCTAATTCACTGTTCCCTTGCCTCAGTAAGTCTTTTCTGGATCACTTGCAAATGGTCCAGAATGCAGCTGCAAGGCTTCTTACAAGGTCATCTAAGAGGTCTCATGGAACACCCATTCTGTCCTCTTTGCACTGGCTCCCCATTTGGTTCAGACTGCATTTTAAAATCTTGGTGATCACTTTTAGAGCTCTGCGTGGTCAAATGCCACTCTACATCAGTGAACCTCTGCACTCTTATGTAACAAGGAGGTCTCTGAGGTCCTCAGACCAGAACCGTTAGTGGTCCCTCAGTCAAGGCTGAAGACCAAAGGAGACTGTGCTTTTGAGGTTGTGGCTCCCAAACTGTGAATTGCACTGCCACTGCATCTACAATCTGTGGACTCTGTTGAAACTTTCAAAGAGAAGTTCAAGACCCACTTGCATCGGCTTACTTTTAACTAGTTTTAAGTGTTTTAATTTCTGTATTTTTTTTTATTTTATTATTGTTGTGGAGCACTTTGTGATTTTATTTTGAAAGGTGCTGTACAAATAAACTTTACTCACTAATAAAAAGAGGTCAGGAATTTGGGCATAAAATCACAACATGCATGTGGCTGTGGCTCAAAAACAACAGTAGAGCTGTGAGGCAAGTTCACGAAACAGTGGAT
The DNA here is from genome assembly GCF_902500255.1 of Thalassophryne amazonica. Classification (NCBI taxonomy): domain Eukaryota; kingdom Metazoa; phylum Chordata; class Actinopteri; order Batrachoidiformes; family Batrachoididae; genus Thalassophryne; species Thalassophryne amazonica. The sequence continues at coordinate 22,934,800 of NC_047117.1, read as the reverse complement.
GTGTAAATTTTCAACACAAACATGATATATTTGACAAAACTGACCCACAGTACTGTCCCCAAAAAGCCAGAGTAGAGGCGACAATGACTATTTACAGTGTAAGCCTTCACATTCTGACAACACCAAGTATATTCAGTCATAACACATAAATATCAGATTTTATCTTGAGGAGACTGTTTGCTAAACAAAAGAAGAAGAAGAAAAAAACTGCTGCGGATAGTTCATACAGTTTTTCTGCCAAATGCCAGCAGGTTCAAGAACTGACCTTCTTCATTTTGAAGACACTGCATTTTTCGTATTTCATAACAATGTACAGTCTGTGATGTTCAAGGTCCCACAGCTGTGCTAGCACTGATTTTTAAGAGGAACATTCACAATTTATATTCCCGGACAGCTTTAAATTGATGGTGTTGTCGGTGAAGGGATTATAAATTTCATTTTTAGGACATGAAAAGTATCTGCTGCTGCCAAGTGTCCGAACAGACAGCATCATCCCAGACCCTCAAGATCAGCATGTTCTGATGCATAACAGAACATACTGTACCAGGGACAAGCATATAGAAAAGTGCATTAAGGTAAACAGTGTTATCAGATTCCAGGACTAACTATGAATCTGTGGGTTCAATCTCAATGTTTTTAAGTCCATAATAGCATCTTGTGGCGATCCAGGGGCACGAGCCTCAGTGCTGACAACTCCAGCAATTTACAAAGACAAAAAGGTGCAAACGTGTCCCCTGGCTGCGGTAGACAGATGGTCAATTTTGGGAGGTGAATGGACCTGTGATCAATCACAACACATGGGGGTTGTGTAGTGTCGTGAAATTGGCAACTCTTGGCACCAGGGCTTCCAGACTTGAACATAAACTTGTCAGATGATTCACAATCTGCTGTGTGTTTTGTTCAGCATAATGTTACAAAGCCAGATGTTAAGCTTTAAATCAGTCCTTTAAAGTTGGTGCGACCTGCAAACAGCCCCAGCACCCTGTAAGTAGCACTGGTGACATTTTATAATTGCGATTTCTCCCAAAGTGGATGGCAAAACTTGGAAACCTGACCAAAACTTACCACCTCCTGAATCACGTAATCCTGCGCATAGCCATTTTTGATGCTGTAAATTTATGAAAATTTCAAAAAATAAAAAAAAATAAAAAAGCATAAAATAACCTCCTGGCTAAAGCACAGTTTCATCACCTCACTCCTGGGATGACTTTGGGAATTTGATGGTAGACTAGAGAGAGGATTTGACTGAGTCAGTGGCACTATCAGCTTTTGTTCAGCCATGACAACAGGCATGACTTTCTGTGCTTAAAATATACTTTAATGGTATAGAGCCACTGAGATTTTTAAGATTTAAAAGAATTCATTGGAAACGCTATAATTTTATTTGTTAGCCTTTAAATCAGGGATCCATAATATGACATTACCAATACAATCAAAATTTGCATTGTTGAGAAAAAAAAAAATTAATAAAAAGGACAGATAGCCTTGAACTACTCAGGGTAGCGACACATACGAAGTCTGTTAGAAAAGTAACGGACCTTTTTATTTTTTGCAAAAACTATATGGATTTGAATCGTGTGATTGCATCAGCCAAGCTTGAACCTTCGTGCGCATGCGTGAGTTTTTTCACGCCTGTCGGTTGCGTCATTCGCCCGCCTGTGAGCACACCTTGTGGGAGGAGTGGTAAACCCCCCTCGTCGGATTTTCATTGTCAGGAAATTGGCTGATCGACTGCCGCTTTGCTTCATCAAAATTTTTTCAGAAAGTGTGAGAGACAGCCAAGTGGAAACCATTTGGAAAATTCAGATGGCTTTCGGTGAAGATCTTATGGGGATCACACAGATTAAGGACAATTACAATTGGATTAAAGATGGCCCACAGTGGCGGATGGCGCGCCACGCACTGAGCGGCGATTGACAGGCTCAAACGACCAGATCATTTCCAAAGTGAACGCTTTGTTGATCCGGGACGTTGTCCGACTACCAGAGAAATGGCAAGACAGCTGGACATAGCACTTTTTCGGCACATTCCACTGTTACAGGAGTATTTGTAATGGAAAGAGGAGCCAAGAAATTGGCCACAGAGCCGCTCATGCCGCGGGACGAAAGCACCTCCGTGTTGGTCTCACAGGACAAACCCTAACATGCCCAGCTCTTACACCATTCGGAAAATTCAGACAGCTTTCAGTGGCTTTTCAGTCGTGTGACTATCCGAAAAATTGTGGACGAGCTGGACATGCCACAACATGTCCTGTGAGGCTTCATCATGGCGTTGCTTTTTGTTCTGTGCCCTGCGCCTCCATCCCGACGCGCGAATTTCTCCGCCCCTCTTTCCATTACAAAAACTCCTGTAACAGTGGAATGTGCCGAAAAAGTGCTATGTCCAGCTGTCTTGCCATTTCTCTGGTAGTCAGACAACGTCCCGGATCAACAAAGCGTTCACTTTGGAAATGATCTGGTCATTTGAGCCTGTCGATCGCCGCTCGGTGCACGGCGCGCCATCCGCAGCTGTGGGCCATCTTTAATCCAGTTGTATATTGTCCGTAATCTGTGTAATCCCCATAAGATCTTCACCGAAAGCCATCTGAATTTTCCAAATGGTTTCCACTTGGCTGTCTCTCACACTTTCTGAAAAAATTTTGATGAAGCAAAGCGGCAGTCGATCAGCCAATTTCCTGACAATGAAAATCCGACGAGGGGGCTGGACCACTCCTCCCACAAGGTGTGCTCACAGGTGAATGACGCAACCGACAGGCGTGAAAAAACTCACGCATGTGCACGAAGGTTCAAGCTTGGCTGATGCAATAACACGATTCAAATCCATATAGTTTTTGCAAAAAACAAAAGGTCCATTACTTTTCTAACAGACCTCGTACGGTCTATGATAGCGACGCTAAAGATGACGTGGAGGCTTCCCGTGACTTGCACAAGGGATGGTGAGAAGCACACAATGACAGTCAGTCAGAGGAGAGATACACGGTTATGTCTGCTGGCTGGTCTCTCTCTGGCTGCTAATCCAACATGGCAGAGAACATTTCTGTATAAATCTAACATGTTCCTCATATATTATGTAAATGCTACTGAGAAATAAACACTTCTGAATCTAAAAACGCTGTTTTTGTAACCAGATAAGGCCTCTGAAGTGATTTACATGACATCTCACGGACGTCAGCACGCATGCTATGTGTGCGCACATCACCCGAGGTCAAAGGTAACTTCCGGTCATTTCAAAAGCTCATGGACACGCACTAACTCCTGCACACGGTATTAAAAGGAAAGTAAAATATTCGTTATGGAATTCCCTCTAGGTAAATATGTTCCCCTCATTAACATGACCTACAGCATAATGGTTGGATTTCAGTAAAACAAAATTTTTGTCATGTTAGTGAAATTTGTGTGGCCCTATAGCTTTAAATGATTATTATTATTATTATTATTATTATTATTATTAATATGAAGAAGAATTGGGGCTTTCTGTGGTACACAGGCAATCTTGTATCAACAATCACTGAATCATCAACTTGTAATTTAAATTACATTAATAAAAATGTTTTTAAATGCTCCTCAATAAAACAAGGCACATTCAGTACAGCATGGCCTTCCCATGACACCACAGTATCTGTGCTGATCAATCACATTTTAGACTGACTGCACCAAAGAGGGAGGACAGACACAGTGGGGCGAACGTGACCATCAGCTGAACAGCATATTGATGGTAAGCTTGACCCATTTCCACTGCCTGCTACGAAATCCAAAGCCAACCACAGTGAAAGCCCAGGCTGCTTGTAATAACATCCTGTACCAACCTCATTATAAACTCAATGCTTCTCTGTTTCACTTTGATCATACAGCTTTTCAACCAGAAGATGCAGCATAGACTTTTATTGTAATCAATGAGTCGAACCAGAATTTACCATCATGTCAGTGAGTAGGCCAACTGATATGATGCAGGAAGTAGACACCAATTCAAGCCACAGTAGATCACAAATTTAGCTTACAGTCTGACTAACATTTGTGGAACCAATCAGAGATGTTGTTCCTGATGTCTCCTCCCACTACTTATAGTCCTGCCCAGTTAATTGAAATAGTGTCCCATTACTTGAAAACATAAATCGAATACCTTTTGTCCAAGAAGCTGGCATTCCAACACGCTGCAGAGGACAGCTGAATTATTATTTCACTGAGTAGGAAAACAGAAAGAAGGGCAATTGTTCAAAGACCAACATGCACAGAAAACATAAGAATATATGCCACTATGTGTTAAATCTACAGCCATCACCAACCCTGCTCCTAGAGACCATCTGTGTGGTCCCAGGTGTGCTTAGCCCATCAAGAGCTAGTCAGCACCAGACTTGCCTAATCAGCTGTGGTTGCACCAGGTACATATGGAAAACATGTAAGGCAGGTGATCTCCAGGAGCAGGGTTTGTGTGACCCATACTCAATCGTAATTGGACTTTTTGTTGGCCTTTCACGGCACTCATCCAAGTGACGGTTTCAGGTTCAAAAGCAAAGATGGTGTAGTATCGCTAACATAGAGCCTCTGATACACACCAGCGTTAGTCCTTATAAGCAGATACCATAGTGTGAAATAGAAGATGGTCTATGATAACCTCTGAGATGGAATCCAGTTTGACACAAGTTACCTCCCCAAACAAGGCCTGTACCCATTCACAGCTGGGTGGACTAGGACAATGCAATGGCTGGGAATCAAACCCAAAGCTACACAGTGGTATTCCGACTCCTGATCCCACTGACATCCCTGTCATACCTTGACAATTTAGCCAGCGTATGCCAAGCGTATTAAAAACGCTGGCATACGTTGAATAGGCTATGGGTAAGTTTTGTATAAGTTAAGAGCACGCTGAAGCACGCAGGTATACATTGTAATATGGCAAGTATGTCAAAAAATTTTGGACATTTTTGAATGAGTGCCAAAATGTTTTGAAGGCCAACAAGAAGCCCACTTGCTGTAAACAAAGAGCCATCACTTCCCTGGTTGACTTAAAACCTTTATTGATACATTCAAACATAAGATTTTTGTGGAACAGAATTCTGCAATATTTAAATATTGCCAAACTAATACTCCAAAAAATAATTACAATTTATTCTTGACTTACTTAGTGACATTCGAATCTGTGTTGTATGTCAGTTTTAACCTCCATGAGTTGAGTCTTTCGTAATTGATCGGGGAGAGGCTTTTACTGATATTAATCACTCTGAAGTCCTGTGGATAGACACCATCCTGCACAGAGGAATTGAGAAGGAAGCCACATATGAGGACGGTTGCAAACATTATGGCAAACACAGCAAATGAGATATCCAATGTATACACACTAATTTCGACCACAATTCAAGTTATTCGTTTCCCTTGATGTACACATACTAAATTAGGGAGGGGTGTTATTTCAAAAAATTTGTTAATCTATAAATGTTTGCATGGAATATGGAAATATACACGGAATAAACCATAGCAGGATAAATTTTGGGTCATTTGGTTCCAAAAACCCATATGAACGGAGTCAGTGAAGATATCGGGTTCAAAAATCGACAAAAATGTCCTATCTTGAGAACCGCTGCACCTAGAGACTTGAAATTTGGCTCCAAATGTTGCTTGACCCCAAGTTTATAATCAACTTCTATAGTAACAATAAGCCTATCTGGTGTTTTTTAAAAGTAATTGACAAAAAACCTAATTTCAGTACATATGTTACGATCAATTGTAATAAACAAAATCTATGTAGTTTTTATTTCAGGAACATCAGTTGAGTATAATCATCACATGTAAAGAATGACATGGCCACAATGAACTAATTATAAGCAACAGAGTGGTTTTCTACGTCAACAGCACATATACGACACACGCGTTACTTGAAATTTTCAAACGCTCCGTCCATATAGGTTTTTGGAACAAATGACCCAAAAATTATACTTTTACGGTTTATTCCATGTATATTTCGATATTCCATGCAAAAATGTATAGATTTCAAAAAAATTTGAAATAACACCCCTCCCTAACTAAGTCTGAGGTTGAAATATTTGGTGTTGAGCTCCAATGCATAAATCAGCTCACAATTTGGCAAACTACTCAACAATTATACCTACATTTCCTCTAAACACTCTGTAACTCAAAAAGTTATGGTAAAATCTTCAACATTACTGTCACATTGTGGTTAAACGATAAAACAGATTAAATGGAAACCTTTAACAGCCTGCAGTGTTCAGATGTACAACCCCTGGCAAAAATTATGGAATCACCAGCCTCGGAGGATGTTCATTCAGTTGTTTAATTTTGTAGAAAAAAAGCAGATCACAGACATGACACAAAACTAAAGTCATTTTAAATGGCAACTTTCTGGCTTTAAGAAACACTAAGAAATCAGGAAAAAAAAATTGTGGCAGTCAGTAACAGTTACTTTTTTAGACCAAGCAGAGGGAAAAAAATATGAAATCACTCAATTCTGAGGAAAAAATTATGGAATCATGAAAAACAAAAGAACGCTCCAACACATCACTAGTATTTTGTTGCACCACCTCTGGCTTTTATAACAGCTTGCAGTCTCTGAGGCATGGACTTAATGAGTGACAAACAGTACTCTTCATCAATCTGGCTCCAACTTTCTCTGATTGCTGTTGCCAGATCAGCTTTGCAGGTTGGAGCCTTGTCATGGACCATTTTCTTCAACTTCCACCAAAGATTTTCAATTGGATTAAGAGCCGGACTATTTGCAGGCCATGACATTGACCCTATGTGCCTTTTTGCAAGGAATCTTTTCACAGTTTTTGCTCTATGGCAAGATGCATTACCATCTTGAAAAATGATTTCATCATCCCCAAACATCCTTTCAACTGATGGGATAAGTGTCCAAAATATCAACGTAAACTTGAACATTTATTGATGATGTAATGACAGCCATCTCCCTAGTGCCTTTACCTGACATGCAGCCCCATATCATCAATGACTGTGGAAATTTACATGTTCTCTTCAGGCAGTCATCTTTATAAATCTCATTGGAACGGCACCAAACAAAAGTTCCAGCATCATCACCTTGCCCAATGCAGATTCAAGATTCATCACTGAATATGACTTTCATCCAGTCATCCACAGTCCACGATTGCTTTTCCTTAGCTCATTGTAACCTTGTTTCGTTTAGCTTTTCTGTATGTAAATCCCATTTCCTTTAGGCGGCTTCTTACAGTTCGGTCACAGACATTGACTCCAGTTTCCTCCCATTCGTTCCTCATTTGTTTTGTTGTGCATTTTCGATTTTTGAGACATACTGCTTTAAGTTTTCTGTCTTGACGCTTTGATGTCTTCCTTGGTCTACCAGTATGTTTGCCTTTAACAACCTTCCCATGTTGTTTGTATTTGGTCCAGAGTTTAGACACAGGTGACTGTGAACAACCAACATCTTTTGCAACACTGCGTGATGATTTACCCTCTTTTAAGAGTTTGATAATCCTCTCCTTTGTTTCAATTGACATCTCTCGTGTGATTCATGTCATGATGATTCATGTCAGTCCACTTGGTGCAACAGCTCTCCAAGGTGTGATCACTCCTTTTTATATGCAGACTAACGAGCAGATCTGATTTGATGCAGGTGTTAGTTTTGGGGATGAAAATTTACAGGGTGATTCCATAATTTATTCCTCAGAATTGAGTGAGTCCATATTTTTTCCCTCTGCTTGGTCTAAAAAAGTAACCGTTACTGACTGCCACAATTATTTTTCCTGATTTCTTATAGTGTTTCTTAAAGCCAGAAAGCTGCCATTTGAAATGACTTTAGTTTTGTGTCATGTGTTATGTGTCGGACGCAGCTCGGAGAACCGACCAGCGTTTGAAGGACCCAGTATGAAATAAGCAGAGCACGGTACAAAGGCTAACTGAATTTAATACATAACAGTGATACAAAAAATAACAAAGTGCGGTCTGGCGTGGTGCGCTCCCAGCAGCGCTAACGGTCCGGAGCCAGAAGCTGTTCGGACCCAAGGACCCCGCCGACACCCCCCAGGTGGCTGCAACAAACCGAGTCTGTGAAAGAAGGAACCATTATGTGAGTCCACACTCTACACACAGAGAGAACACTTAAAGGTGTACAAACAGCAAACACTTCTTGGCTTGATTACTAATCAGCTTCCCAACCTGCAGGCATGGAACATCCAGTTCACAAAACTCCACTGCAGTGGAAGCCGATACATGACTAACATACAGCTCAATATAAAAGGTGTGAGGGACACCACATTTACTGACTGTATAAACGTTAGTCACAAAATCTAACGTACCTCAGGAAGTGTGCTGACGAGCGTGAGACCTCACCCCCTCCTCTTTCACAGACCGTGCATCAAACCCTGGACGTTCTTTGCATCCACTGATGATGAGATGGCTCCCGAGACGACGATCTCACCTGTCTGGTCACAAGGTCGAGTCTCTGGCAAATAAACACTGTATACTCCAGTCTTAAATGCCACCATGTTCCAATCCATATAGATGCACCTCAGCTGTGAGTCCTGACGAGCCGCAGGTGATCAGGGTGAGGTCCTGATAACCTCAGCAACACAGCCACTCAGTCCCAAATGCAAGCCACCTGGAAGGAAAAACAAAAGACAGAAACAAAAAGGCAGCCAGGCCCCCCAGCCATACAACATCATGTCTGTGATCTGCTTTTTTCTACAAAATTAAACAACTGAATGAACATCCTCCGAGGCCGGTGATTCCATAATTATTGCCAGGGGTTGTAGTTCAGATGGCTCAGTTCAAAAGAAGTAAACAAACATGAAAATTTTCAAATGGGGTGGAAAATGCAATTTAATCACAGCTTTTGCTTGTTTTTGTCTCAACTCCTTCAAAGATGGGATTTCTCTAATGTATGAATGCTTTCTTTGCATTCTGTAAATTTATGTGATTTGCAATAGATAATCAATGACATGTTTTGCATCATGTGGCATTTTGACGTTTCTGCTGTGGACATAAGGAATCACAAGAAAAAAAAAAACCCTGATGCAAATTAACAAACCAAAAAGAAAACCATCATTAAAGAAAACACAGTCAAATGATACAAATATGACACAGAATTAAGTAAAAACTTGTTCAAATAACAAACCTGCTCATTAGAGTACAATAAGAAACAGTGGTCACCTCCACAGGTGATTTTGGTCACAGTATATTGCTTTGATTCTAAAAGTAAAAGAACAGACAAAATCAAGCAGTTACTTGATTAATATGTGCTGTAAGTTAAGAAAATTAGCTAAGACTACAGTTGACAAACGTTACAAAGGACAGAAAATTGTAAAAATTCTACAAATTCTTATCACCATATGAATCTTAAATATAAAAAAATGCATTTTTTGCACACAACACTTATAAATAAACATCATGATAGGTATTATACGTAAAATACATTTTTAGAATGGCATATTTTTAATTAATAATTATGTTACTTATAAGCACAGTGGGGCTGCCATGATACTGATCAAGATATCGTATTGGGGTTGACGTTGGCATTTTTTTTTTTTTTTTTGTTTCGAAGTATCAGTGTCCTGTCACAATCAACACCTGTTTAGTTGTTTATCTGCCTGACACATTCCAGCTCTCATAAATGATAGTTTTTCCATGCTGGGCCATGACAAAACCACCTTGAGCGAGTGTGAGACAGCATGTAAGCCTGAGACACTGGGGGCTTTCATTTCTCTTCAGATTGCACAATTTGAAGTCATGAATTGAAAACAGACTTAATGGAAACGCGTATTTCAGGGGGAAAAAACCCCCACAAATATCACAAAAATGTTTTTACTGTCACATCAGGTGGTTTTTCAGGTGATTCGAAAAAGACATGTTTAACAAAACTACTTGTACATTGGAATACTATTTCTGTAATTATAGCTCACATTACAATGTGAGCTATAATTACCCAAACCCAGTAAAATCACTCAATGGAAATGCTGTGATTTTGTAATTGTGCTTTGACAACATTCTAAAAATATCACTTAAATTTTTGCCAACACCTGTAATGGAAACCCACCTACTTTTAAAGCCTAATTTATTTCATTTCTGTTTCTCCATATTTAACAGTAAAAGTACAAAACCTGATTTTGCACAATATAACACCTTTATTGAATGTTTACCAATATGCTGACCAACTATATTAAAGCTACAATGTACTGGACTTTAGTGCCATCTGGTGGTGAGGTTGCATATAGCAACCAACTGAAGAACATGTTTCCAAACACACAGGTGATCACAATACTAGAACTGCAATTATTAATCAATTAATCAATGATTAATGAACTATTAAATCAACTGACATCTATTTTAACAACTGATGAATCATTTTGAGTTTTTGTAAATCCAAATTCTTCGATTTCAGCTTCTTAAATGTGAATATTTTCTCCTATCTCCTATCTAACAGTAAACTGATTTTCTTTGGGCTGTGGACAAAACAAGACATTTGATGGCAACATCTTGGGCTCTGGATAACACCGACATTTTTCACCATTTTTGATGTGTTATGGACCTAACAACTAATTGATTAAGGAAAATAATCATGAAAAAATGTTACAAAGTGAAGTAACGAATAAAATATCTCATGCTGACACAAACTGGTGTGACAAATGCGTTTTTCCACCTACCTGTTCTATGAAAAATGCCTGTCAGGAATCTGGTCTTGACAGGGAATGGACTTTGAGCACCTCCCATTAGCCCTGTGCCCAGCTGGCCGTGGCTGTTACAGCCAAATGAAAAAACCATACCAGTGGAAGGCACAAAGGCCAGGGTGTGGTGTCTGACAAAAGAACAACCAAGATTTAGGAAGCTGAGGAGCAAAAAACAATTACATCCACATCTACGTGCTGAAACCACATCACATTGCAACTGAGTTGGAAGCTATAGATCTGCAATTATGTGTGGCATCCGTTCATGAAAGTATAAAATAGTGATTAAGTGGTTATTAATATAAGCAACTCATCAGTTAATCGGGATATGAATATGGTATTGTTTTCCAATACTTCAGATAACTAAATTTAGTTGTAAAACACCTGCTCCTGTACCACCTCCATGGCAGCAGGAGCCTTACTGTCACTTTCACTGTCTGACTCCGGCACCACCTGCTGCTGCTGAGAAGGACCCGCAGGCGCCCCTGCCAGGCCGGCTACTGCAGCAAACATCTTTGAATTTTTTCTGCTCTTAGTAACATCAGTTGCAAGACCTTTTTTCTTTTTCTTCTGTTTTTACACCATTTTGTGACTCACTTTGTTTTTCGTGTTCTGCTATGTTGTTTCTCTCTCTCATCATGATTGCTCGTCATTAAAGGGTGATTGGATGAGAGGGGTCTAGAACATGTGTGGGTGGGACTCCTGGGCCTCTGTAGCCTATCATAGGGCCACAACTGGGTCAGGTATTCTTTTGACAGACAAGCCACTGGACCTATGCTGTGTCTGCAGGCTGCAGCTGAGCTCTGTGGTCTGGTGCATGTCTCTCTCCCTGGGCCAGAAGCATCACCATGGAAAGGCGCAGCAAAAAAAAAAAAAAAAAACTAGCAGCCATCGGCCTATTATTGATCGGCCCACCAGGAAAAATCCTGGTACTCCCAATGGCCAATCTACTCTCGGCCAAACATGCACTTAGTAGTGAATAAATTAACTTCAAATGTGTTTCTTATATTTTCTCAATAACAGCCACATAAAGGATCCTGGATTAAATATCAGAAACACAATCTGAACTTAAAATCTCCTCCACTGACCATAAAAATTCAACCAACTCAAGAGTTTAATTAAAACTTACCCATCAGTGTTGGCACAGTTTAAGCTGCACAAATACAGACTACATATATTGATTTGCATGAGTTTATACAGTTTAATTTCTGAAGTTCTGCAAAACTGAATACCTGCCACAGGCGATCTGGGACACCTCAATGCCCATAAGATCTTGCACTCTCCTTGGCAAAAGTTCATTATTAGTGGAGCCATGGCCCAACTGACCCCATGAACCATCACCAAATGTAAACAAGCCGCCATCCTGTCAGACAAGAAACACAATGTTTTGATTTCCCATGCAAAACAGAAATTACAGCCTTATACAGAGTCAGCATAAACAAATGACGTGTGCCAAGCAGCTCGTTAATGTCCAACCTGTATACAATGACCAAACTTTCTATGTTCAATAAGGGTGCTTGATCATCACAGCAACAGCCAACATGTAGTGCGTTCATTCATTCATTTTCTATACCCGTTTATGCCACTCAAAAGTCATGGGGGAGCTGGAACATACCCCAGCAGTCATAGAGTGATAGGTGAGGTACACCCTGGAAAGGACATCACCCTACTACAGGGCCACATATCAATCAATCAATCAACTTTTTTCTTATATAGCGCCAAATCACAACAAACAGTTGCCCCAAGGCGCTCCATATTGTAAGGCAAGGCCATACAATAATTATGAAAAACCCCAACGGTCAAAACGACCCCCTATGAGCAAGCACTTGGCCACAGTGGGAAGGAAAAACTCCCTTTTAACAGGAAGAAACCTCCAGCAGAACCAGGCTCAGGGAGGGGCAGTCTTCTGCTGAGACTGGTTGGGGCTGAGGGAAAGAACCAGGAAAAAGACATGCCGAGAAGGGGGGCAGAGATCGATCACTAATGATTAAATGCAGAGTGATGCATACGGAGCAAAAAGAGAAAGAAAGAAGTGCATCATGGGAACCCCCCCACAGTCTACGTCTAAAGCAACATAACCAAGGGATGGTCCAGGGTCACATGATCCAGCCCTAACTATAAGCCTTAGCGAAAAGGAAAGTTTTAAGCCTAATCTTAAAAGTAGAGAGGGTATCTGTCTCCCTGATCTGAATTGGGAGCTGGTTCCACAGGAGAGGAGCCTGAAAGATGAAGGCTCTGCCTCCCATTCTACTCTTACAAACCCTAGGAACTACAAGTAAACCCGCAGTCTGAGAGCGAAGCGCTCTAATGGGGTAATATGGTACTACGAGGTCCCTAAGATAAGATGGGACCTGATTATTCAAAACCTTATAAGTAAGAAGAAGAATTTTAAATTCTATTCTAGAATTAACAGGAAGCCAATGAAGAGAGGCCAACACGGGTGAGATATGCTCTCTCCTGCTAGTCCCCGTCAGTACTCTAGCTGCAGCATTCTGAACCAACTGAAGGCTTTTTTAGGGAACTTTTAGGACAACCTGATAATAATGAATTACAATAGTCCAGCCTAGAGGAAATAAATGCATGAATTAGTTTTTCAGCATCACTCTGAGACAAGACCTTTCTGATTTTAGAGATATTGCGTAAATGCAAAAAGGCAGTCCTACATATTTGTTTAATATGCACTTTGACATATAGACAAACAAGTTTCAGTCACACTCACACGCATACCTATAATCAATTTAAAGTCTGTAGTAGTGAGTTGCTGCAGTAAATACAGGTAACAGCCACACTATCAAACACATAACCAACTAACAAGTAATCAGAATTCACCTTTAACATTGGTCTCACCACAAAGAACTACCTATTTTTAAAATATATAGAGATGCCTAAACAGAAAAAAATTGAAATACTGGTAAGGGTTAAGCAATAGTCATACCCTTGTGAGAGCTGCTGTGTGTTCATCTCCACAGCTGATGTAAACAACTTTTTGAGATCTCAAAAATTTGATGTGGCAAGGGACAGCACGATCTGAGGAAAGACAGCACTGCACAGGTCAAAAGTGTCCTACATTACCACAAATTTAATCACATTTAATCTTAAAACTGATACTGCACAAACATTTCAAAGAGGCTTGACTCCAACCAGTGGATCAGGCACTAGATTGTAAACATATCACCATTTTCCTAAAGGACTACCTTGGTTCTAGCTGTTCTTTTGAACAGCACTGACATTTAACAAGCCCAAGTGAAGCAAACATGCTCACAAGGATTTGACAGACAAGGAATCCCTGCCTCAACACCACCACCATCTTGATTAGTGTAGGTCAGTGTTTCCCAATCCTGGTCCACGGGATCCAATACATTGCACGTTTTCCGTTTGTCGCTGAACTAATCAGAGCAGAGCAGCTCCCTGAACACACCCGACTGAGTTGATGTGGTCTGATTAGTTCAGGGACAAATGGAAAATGTGTATTTGCTTTGTGTCCCAAGGACCAGGACTGAGACACACAGTCTGTTTATTGGAGTCTCTTACCCGATAGGTTCATGTAATCATTGAGAACCACTTTCAAAATTAAATACCATACCACTGATCACTTGTAATCCTACATAACACATTACTGTACATTTGTGATCTTAAATGCACAGAAGAATGTGCAAACATTATATGACACGTGTCACATAGTGCATAATTTAGTGAGAGCCTCTTGTGTCACTGCCCAGGTTCTGTCTAGCACGCTGCACCTTGTTTATCATTGAGACCAAGTTGCCCAGCTCCATTTTTGCCCCAGCCAAATACAGCTCCGGATAAGGACAGTGCAAAGCTGTGTTCTCCTCCAGCAGTTATCTGTGCCAAAGGAATTCCCACTAGAGACTTTAAGGGTTGAGGGAATAGCTTGTCAGGCTCGCCTTCTCCCAGACCGAGTTGACCGCTGGTGTTCTGGCCCCATGTGAACAACTGGCCATCTGGAATGGAAAAGATATTGAAAAAAGACATTGAACAAAATAACTATAAGTGGTACATCTACCTCACTAGCCCACAGTAAAAGTTAGTTGAATATACAACAGTCATCTTGATCTGCATCGCTGTACACCCATTTGCTTGGATCCTCATCATCAGTCATCGGTTATAGAGAAGCAAAGATCAAGCCAAAGTTAGCTTTAGACTTTAGACTTACCTTTAACCAAGCCAACTAGCTATAACAATCTTAATGCAACTGCTTTTAAATACATTTAAAAGTGCCAAAATGTCATGTGCTTTACTGTGTGCGTCAACTCAATCTCCTCTCCCCAGCGCCCCTCCCCCCTCACCATGATGTTCAGTAAAACCGTTCAACTGCTCCTAAATTTACGTGGAGGGATGCAGTCAGTTAGCATTAGTTTGAAGGGTCACAATCAAGATATTGGGACAAATCAATCATCAGCTGTAAATGAAAAATGCCTGGAAGTTATGATATAACACATGAGACTTGAGTTGTGGAAAACCTACAGATGGACAAACACATACACACACATAAAGCTTTATGAGCAAATGTTTTGAAGTATTTGATACCGTTATTGGGTATTGCTTTTCTATACTGCCTCGTGTCATTCTCATTCTAGTCTTGTTACTAAGTGTAATCAACCTCACAGCGGATGGGTGGAAAGATAAAAGACAAGTCAGAGGTTTGGACATGTTTGAAAATAAGAACAAAGCCGACTGGAACCTTTTCTCTGCAAAACTGTCAAGTGGGTGACTGATAAATAGCTTCAAACTGTTTTTTATATATGGGTCAGTCCACCAAAGTGTGACCACAAATAATGGTCAACAAAAAAATTCACAATACAGGTGCGTTTTGACTGGTGATGCACAATTATCTGTAGGTGCATGAGCTCAATATTTTATTTATTTTTTTTTTTAATAGAATATGTCAGTAATTAAGGCAGCACAGTGGCTTTGTGGTTAACAATGTTGCCTCACGGCAAAAAGGTCATGGGATCGCTTCCTGCCTGGGCCTTTCTGTTTGAGGTTTGGTGTTGCAGCTTCCTCCCACTTACAAAAACATGCATGTTACATGAATTGGAAACTTTAAATCAAACGTAGGTGTGAGTGTGACTGAGTCTGTCTGTCTATATGTGGCCATCCGATGGACTGGCAGCCTGTCCAGGGTGTACCCTTCCTTTCGCCCAATGTGCTGGGATAGGTTCCCCATGACCCTTAACTGCAGTAAGTGGGTATGACCCCCCCCCCCCCCCATTCACACCTTTGTGAGTGTAACACTGACCAGAAAACCAAGATGAATGAAGGGTGAAATGATTCAGGTTTGCTACATGAAGAATGTTTTCAGCACTTTGAAACAAATTCACAACCTAACGTAAAAAGGCAATTCCTTCAAAAGGAAGTTGTAAAAATGAAGGCACTACAGTGACAACATTATCTGTATGTAACATTAAGAGAACTCAATTTCTCATTTCGAAAGTGCAGACACAAAAATTGCATTCACATGCTGGAGTAGATCAGACCACAAATAAACCCTTGTAAACAGAACTACAGTTCAAAAGAATGTTGCACAGTGACAATGAACAGCTCTGGTGACAGCGGGATTACATGTGTGATTTCTGTCAATGTTATGTTGCCACTCTGGTAAGACCCTTCAGCTGCACCCTTGTTTTCACTCGGGGTTGCTACAGCAGATCCGAGGTCGATCTGTATGTTGAATTTTACGCCGAATGCTGACGCAACTCCACATTACGTGAAGAAATGGGCAGGATTGGGGTTTGAACCAGGAATCTTCCACCTTGAACCCAAGTGCACTAACCACTTGGCCACCACCCCTATAATGTTGACACTCTAATACTTTCATTTTATTAATTTTGTTATTGGGCTCAAATGAATGTATAAATTCATTTGAGCCCAATAACAAAATTAATAAAATAAACTGTGTTCAGAATTACTGTATGTTATGGTCATTTTTAATCAGCATATTATGATATTTGTGATTTGCATGTTATGATAATTATGTTCGCCAAGGACGTAATAAAATCTTCAGCGTTTGTCTGTCTGTCTATTACCAGGATTACGTCAAAACTACTTCACAGATTCTCACCAAATTCTCACCACAGATAGATATTAGGGCATGGAAGACTCCATTAGATTTCTGGACCAAGATTTGTCTTTATTACGGTTTTGAAAGATTACGTCAAAACTACTTCACGGATTCTCACCAAATTTTCACGACAGGTAGATAGATATTAGGGCATGGAAGACACCACTGAATTTTGGAGGTGATCCAGATTTGGATTGGCAGACGTCAGAAATCTCCGTTTGCTCTTGTTGCAATTGCTATTGATACAAGATTACTTCATATTTGTACTCTGTGATGGGAAGTATTCAAAGGCTCATATTCATAGTCCTGTTTGTTCAGAGACTGAACAGATTATTAAATGAAAGGTTTCTGAATCAGATGGTCATCTGCCTAAAAATGTAATCAACTCTTCCCTGGCCCAGTGACATCTCTCGATGCAGAATTGTCTCAAAATAAATCCTGTGTAAAAAGACAATACATGGGAAAGAAGAAAATTATGACAAACTTGATCTATTAAGAAATATCGGAGATGCAATCTGAGCCAAACCTCAACTGAATGTGGACACAATTTGGACATGCAGTAACGGACATAACATTCAAAAAGTGAAGAGTACCAGTGTATTATGGACATAGTGTCTTTCACACCTCTAGAAAGTGCCATGCAGTGCTGGTTGCCACACATTATTTGAGAGATGCGATGGTTACACAGCATTTTCACCAACCTAGGCAAAACAAAAATACATTTGCTCAACAGATCAAAAATCACCTCATATACACTGCTTACTGATTTACTGAAAAACAAAAAGCAAGTCATATTTCAATGTCATAATCGGGCAGAATTATCAGTGCAACATACTAATGCGTACTGTAAATGGAATTCATTAGGTCTGTATTAGACATGACAGAGGAGGTCCAAAACAGACATTATGCAGATGTCTGAATGCTACATATGAGCGTTACAATCATTCATTTATTAATAATCCACTATTAATTGTTATTATCACTTACTGAGGCATCGCTGGGCCGGTAGCATAGATTTACATTTACGCAACCTGTCCCAATACCCGCCCGCTGTGCATAAAGTGATGACGTCATAGCATGCGCAACCCAAGAACTGTCTGCAGACGATAACATGAAAAGGCGAGAAGTGTGTGTTGGTCCCACTATGGATATTCCGGATGATTAGTCCGACAATGAACAGCAGCCAAAGCAGCCAGCTTGATGAGGACGCCCTGCCGAATTTGGAGAGCAGCGCAGTACAGCCAACATGACAAAAGTTAAAGTGAGCCAACTTTTTATGTATGCCTTTGCTGGGTGTCGTGCATTTTGAAATGACATTAAATATTGTTAATGTGATTCCACATGTTGTGTATCTCAGTAAGTGATAATAAGGCAAATAACATGCAGTTGTCGTGCGGTATGCATTTTCAGAGTCCCTCCGTCCATGCCCAGTCACCCGCAATGACAGATATTCGTCCTCCTCTAACTCGGGTGAATATCGTCACTTTGGGTGATTGTGCATGGACCTAGGGACTCTGAAAATGCATACCGCCCTCCAAAAGCATGTTATTGCATTAGTAATTATTCTGATAATCGATTAATCATTTTGAGTCTACTTTTTAAATATCCGATTTCAGCTTCATAAATGTAAATACTTTCTGGTTTATTTTACTAGTTTATTTACTCCAAAATGTGGCAGTAAACTGAATATCTCTGGGTTTTGGACAAAACATTTAAAGGTATCTGTGGAAAACATCAATTGACATGTTTCACCGTTTGCTGATATTTTACTGACCCAACAACTCATCCAGTGACTATTTTCTCAATTAGAGAAAATAGTTTGGGGATTAGTTATGAAACTAATCCCCAGTTGCAGCTCTACTATATATCATAAACTTAGTAATTGCCATTAATCTGTTTTTCAGCATTTGTCAAGTTTTTGTCACTGCTTCAAAGAACTGATAGATAAATTTCAGACTTAATAGAACTTTGTGTTTTACAGTATTTAAAAATCTGCACTGGGTGTCTTTGGTACCAGTGTCTCTTCAGTGGATCCTTGAGTACCGCTGGAATGACTCTGTTCCAAATGAACAATTACTCAGGGAGACTAAGATGAGGAGCACCACTTGCATTATGAGGGAACACCAGCAATGACATTTTGTCCATGAGGAATGTTTTTCGTGGGCGTGATCCAGTATGCATGTGCCTCTGTGTGAAATAACCCAGTGGTGGTTGGGATGGACCGGTTGTCTAACTGGGTGGTTGCCATCCAGGACCCGGAGCAATTCTGTGGTGTGGTGGATGGGGCAACTCGCGGCATCAGTGCATGCTCTCAGACATGTCCTGACCTTATGATTACTGATCTGAATTATTACTGTTTCCACTGGGAAGCATTTCATTGGTTATCATTGTATCATTGTAACTTGTAGTGTTCCTCTTCCTTCAGGCTAAAGGCTGATTAACTGAAACTCCTCTTTGGTACACCACATACTCACCTGGGGACTCGAACCGTGGTTTCAGCAGTGCCCAGACCAAGTTGGCCTGCTTCACCGGCACCCCAAGCAAACACTTGGCCTTTCTCGTTCACCACCATAGAGTGGGTCTGACCACACGACACCACTGTTATCTTCTGAGTATCCAGCGCATCTACTATCTCTGCAGGGAGCAAAAAGGGATTGTCACTACACAGCACAACGAGCTCCTGAAGAGTTGAAGCCACAGTGTGCTCTATAAAACAGTCTTATTTTATGTCTACAGAAAACATTTTGCCAATTAAAACACATACTTTTTTGATGAATGAGTGATGAGTGAACTTCCTCTTCCTGCCAGTTTGGTTACATATTTGAAGCATCTGTTTAACACAGAGGCCACAACATCTAAGAGAGCTTTCCAGGAACTTACAATTGGTAAGTTCTGTTACAACTCTGAAGTGGCAACACCTTTAGATTACCATCAACTGAGGCATTTCTAAGATTTTCATTTTATAAACTTACTTTATTTCAACTTAGAAATGCAGCCTAAGTTTATCATGTACATATGTTGCCATGACAGTTGGATACACACCGATACAAATACTGCATCCTTTAACACCCCATGCATACGGTAATTTTTACGGTACATTAAAGCTGCTTGTCTGCAGTTAACCGCTGAAACAGCAGATATATTTTCATTTCGACATTTAGCATTTGGAAACCATTTTGTTTAAACCAAATCTTCTCATCTACTTGATCTCCATGCAGCCCTAGCTGTGTAGAGGAAGAAAAGCAGTATTAAAATGTGGTACAAACCAGAGTTAAAGTTGTGGGGTCTTTTTCCATTAGCTATTACTTTCATTTCATTATTTTTTCATGTTCCTATTGCGCTCTACACTGTAAAAATTAAAACTTAAAATTGTTGGCCTGAAAAGGTTTTTTGGTCATATAAAAATAAAATGTTTTATTGTGTTACAAACAACATCAAAGTAGTTATCTCAACTACCTGTAATAAGTTTGTTGTGTAATGTTGGTCTCATTTAAAAAGTTAGGTTGGCAAAACTTAAAACTATAGGTTTGAGGCTATGACTGAATTATCTGAGTTTGCTTTCGCAAAGAACGGGGTTTCCATCTCAAACCTGCAGGGGTCTGTTTTTCTGCCATTTTTCCTGTACACTTGTCCTGCATGGATTTTTATCTCCATAAAGTTGAGTATTTTATTTGAGTATTGTCTTGGAACTCTAGCTTTGTAGTTGGTAACTGATTAAACTTTGTTTTTTGTTTTTTTTGAAAACCAGGCTGTTGGCACTGACTGTCGAGTGTGTTGTGTAACTTTGTCAATGTAACTCCTTCATCTGCTCTTGGTCTGCCCTCAGATTTTGAAGCATTCAAGTTAAAGTCATTTCCACCAGTTTTAAAATATTACAACAGTAACATCATTTTATTATAAATTTGCTTTTGTGTGGAACAAATAAGCGTATTATTTGGAATTCACATAAACTGTGAGACTCTGTATGATACAGAAAAGTGTACAGTTTTAAGGTTAATAAACATTTGAACTGACTTGGTTTTGTTTGTTATCTGTGTGACAGACATGTTGACAAAATGAGTCTATGTAGAAGTCAAAACTTGAAGTCTTAATACATATGAAAGGTACATTTTCTGAACAAAAAATAATACGTTTGCACATCTTCTATTTGTCAGAATTCTTAGTTTGTAGAGCTTGCAGTCGGTCTGCTCTGTGTCAGCGTGATCCTGTCAGATCTCAGAAGTTAAGCAGTGCGGCATCTGGTTCGTACTTGGATGGGAGACCTCTTTGGAACACCGGCAGCTGTGTGTGTTTGCGGGAGCAGCCGAATGGACGACAACAACAACAACAACTTAGTTTGTAGAACTTGAAATTTTAAGTTATACATATGGAAGGTACATTTTCTGAACAAAAAATAACAAGTTGGCACAGTTTTCATTTATCTGAATTCTTTGTGTGTGCAGCTCAAAAATTTAAGTTACATTACACTTGAATAATAAGTTATCTCAACAAAAACTTGTTTGTTCAAACTTAAGATTTTTAGTTAGCCTCAAAATCCAGTAAAGACTGTTGCCTTGAAATTTTCAGTTGACACAACTTTTTTGTTTTTACAGTGTACTGTCCCCCTCGTGCAGACTGTGCATGTATGGCAAACTGGCTTATGTACGTAAGGCGCATCTGAGCACTGCACTGCTAAAATACCACAAAGTCAATATGGCACATATGCCCGACTTCAGATGTTTTGGGTGGCCTGGCCTGTGATGCACGACAGGAATGCACCAGCTTCACGTATGACCATATGGCATTTTTAGACAAACATGCTCGCACAGCAGTGCAAGTACATTTGTCTGAAAACAAAAATACAGTAAAAGTTGCCTAAACCGTCACTGTATAAACCATATATTCTTGCGCACCGGACAAAAACAAAAGTCCTAATGCTTTTGGATGGTTTTCCATGTAATAAACACCATATATAATGGATTTGCGCTCACATCGGACAAAACGTCCTGTCCGACCTCAATGTATTCCCATTAAAAAAAACCTTTGCATGTACTGGACAGAGCAGTCTGGACATGCCCAGTAACAGAAGTATGAAAAGTTCAGCACTGACACTTAGACATTTATTTTTATCAAACCGTGCAGACGCGGGGCCTGCAGTCTGTCGTGCTGCCAAGTCGGACACCGCACTCCTTTTCACTCCTGTCTGTCCCGTCATATTTTTAAAGTTTTTGCAGTGTGCAGCTGATTACACCTGCAATTCACAGAGGAAACTGTTAACTTTACCTTTGATTTGGAGGCTGTAGAAAGAAGAGCTCGTTGAGGGACAAAAAAATTCATCCAGAAAAAAGAATAATCCAGAAAAATTGAATAAAGGCACAACAGAGAACTTTAAAAATGTCACGCACGTCGACGTCATTGCATGGCACAGAGTTGGAGTTCCAGAAGCATGAATCAGGCTTTAGGATGACTCCGCAGCGGACTTAGAAAAAAAGAACGACTCGACCAAATGTAATCATTTTAACTAATATAATGTCCGCCGCTTACTGAAGGCAGGCGTTTAGTTTTCTCAGAGCAAGTTTTGACCCGGTCACTGAATGAGGCAGGTTCCAATTCAGGATTCCCCGTAGATTGTTCAGCGTCTCCTGACTGTAACTAATCCATTATATACATATAATGGATTTCAATTATAACGAACAAAATCGGTTGAAAAATCCGCTGTGTAGAAATAACAAGTGCGTCAGACAGAAACTGGCAATGACACTTGTGGTTGCTTTGCTTTCTGTTTTGCACATGGTGAACAATCAGGCCCGTCATGCCTATTTCACTCATATCCTTACATGTGTATTGTAACTCTCCAGTTATTATGTCTAAGAAATGATACTGGTAAATCAATAAATTGGAATTTGTGACAATTAACCAAAGGTCAGTGCATTTATCATTACCAATAAAAACGTACCAGGGGAAGTTCCCGGTTTGTTGTGGCCCAGCTGTCCACAGTTGTTTGAGCCGCATGTATACACACTGCCATCATGCAGCAAAAACACAGAGTGTTGCCCACCGCAGGCTATATCTGTTAATCCTCTGTCACAGAACACCTGACAGTTCCTTGGCTCAAATACAGGGTTCCTCTCCACACCTGTACCTAACTGCCCATCATTTGCATTTCCCCAACAAAGCATGTTGGAGGGAGAGAGAGGGACGAGCACCGATTTGAAGAGACAGAGTGTAGAGCAGATTACGAAAGACCAAAATGTTCAGGCTTGACAACAGATCCGCTTCCTTCTCTTTGTGTGAATTCCAACCCTGAACAAAAACACAAAAAAGAGCTGTCACATTTTTTTTCGCTAACCCTCATGATGTTTTAAAAAATGAAGTGCCAGAAGTGAGTCTGGGTGTGAGAGTGGCATAAGCATGCTGACAGAAGGTACAGACAATGTATGTGTCCATAAACCGTCCCTGTATAATCCCTTTTTAAGCAGCTCCAAGCAGCCCCACACTAATGTCAAGCTCAACATCAACATAACCACCCTGATCGAGCCAAAAGTAAGAAACAAAGGAAAAACAAATCAAAGATGTGGGTTAAAACAGTACATAATTACCCTAATGGAGCAGTTCACATGTATCACATCACAGGGAAACCAAAGAATTAAAAAACAGGACTTCCTAATTGTATTAAAATCATGGATTGCTGGACTTTGAAAGTCACCCCAGTATTTCTGTCTTTGCTTTTTGCATTCTTATTTGTGCCACCTAAAAAAAATATTCTCCTGCACTCCCTTCCCTGCCAGTGTCTCAGCCCAGTAAGTCATTGCTGATCTTACTGCTATTTTATGAATCTGACCTTTAACTCTTACTGTAGTTACCCCTCACTCATGATACAATCTTCAACTTGTTCTTTCCAGACTGCACTCTAGTTTATTTCAACACCAAATTCTCAATCTTCCTATACTAGTGTTGCTGCATGTTTAAACTTGTTCATGCTTTAGAATACTCTCCTTTTGAGACACCTGACTCCTGATCTTCACTAAACCTCAAATAATCTGTTTTCTTGTTATTATAATCTTTGGTTCTCAAACCATTCTCCATATTTTTAGCTTCCTCCTTTGTGGTGGCACATTACCGTGTCATGCACAAAATGCATGACAAGCAGTTTTGGTATATAACCCAAAATATATCCATAACAGAACAAAAATGTGCAGGTTTAAGTCTGGCACAAACCTACTCAAAATAGGCTATTATGTGCTACTCTGAAATCCTGGTCCTCGCGGTTTCATGTGCACTGAACTGTACACTTGGTCACTCTTTGTCAAGCACTCTCAGAACCTACGTAGGGTAGTAAGTAAGCCTGTTCCAGAACCCATATGCACATCTTTCTGTTTTTTCCACTATATTACTCACAAAACTGTCTCAATGCAAACACTGTGCTACGAGACATACTGGACAAAAACTTTCCAATTCTATTTTCCCCAACTCCACACATTTCATGATACATGTGTTCAATCAATTATAATGTCTGCTTTCCATATTTTAAAATAAAAGTAAGTTACCAGATATAGTTACTTCAATTTGTATTCACTATGTCAGTTTCAGTGAGTCAAAGATGTACATACTCCAAGATGACCATCTCTTTAAAAAGCACAAAAGATCCCAGAAGAATCCAGAAATTGATTTATTTGACAGTGCCAACTTTTGTGTGTGTGTGTGTGTGTGTGTGTGTGTGTGTGTGTGTGTGTGTGTGTGTGTGTGTGTGTGTGTGTGTGTGTGTGTGTGTGTGTGTGTGTGTGTGTGTGTGTGTGTGTGTGTGTGTTTAAAACTATCAAAGGCAATGTTTCCCAAACCAAGTCTCCCTACCCTAAATACACATAAAGAGGCAAATCTGTTATTTTCCTCAACTTACTAAACACACCCAATTTAACAGATCTGGTCTGAGTATACCGTGGACAAATGGAAAACATGTAGGACTTTTGGTGCCAAGGGCCAGCACTGAGAAACACTAATCTAATGCAGCTGTAGCAAAATTCTGCATGTCCACAAATCAGGAACCATCTCATAAACACTCGAGCATCTGTTCAGTATGTTGTACAAAAACATATAAGAATCTTATAAGGATCTCAATATACACTTTACAGCAGTGAGGAAGGGGATATTAACAACTTAAAATTAATGAACTTTTGTCCAAAAGATCTAACAGAACCTCAGGATCATAACTAAGGAACTGATCAAGTTGAAGGTGTCACACAGAAACATGACATTAGCTACTTTACTAGAAACCTAGAAAAAACTAGGCCAAATGTTCACAGTTGATCACCAGTACAAAAGCAGACTCTTGGATTAATGTCTTCCTCCTTAGTTAGCAGCCCATTAGGTTAAGTTTTGCCCCTGTTTGTTTGATTGTGAACAGCTTGTAACCCACAATTTTTCAGACATCATTATGGAATTTTTACAGAGGATTTATATCATGAGTCAAGAACTGATTCAACTTTCAAGGTCATAGGTCAAAGGTCAAAGTCAGGAAAAATCTTGGAAAATCCCTATCCTTTAACACTGAACAAATTTTCAGAAATTCATAATTGTCAAAAAAGATCAAATTTATTTCATATTTGACAGTGTTCTGTAGGATGGTATCCTTTATTGACTGACAAAGTTTGATCCAGATCTGATTAAGATTACAGATTTTCTGGCCACTGAAAACCACATTTAATGTATATTTTACATTATATCTTAATCAAACGTGCCCCAATCACTCTCATATTTGAAAGTGAGGTGCACACTGACACTCACTATCGCCTCACAAAGTATAATGCAGATCTGATCCGGATGGTGGATTTTGTGGACATTTCAATTTAATATTGAAAAGTCCATTTGGGGTACATTTTACATTATATCTCAATCAAAAGTGCCTCAATCACTCATTTTTCTGTTATGAATTTACCTACACCACCAAAATTGGATGGAGGTTCCAATTTTATGCCTGTTTGTCTGTCTTCCAATTATCAGTCAGAAATCAAGTCCCAAAAAGCAACGAGCAATGTGCATAGTAGAGATAAACAATATTCTGTGAAAATGATCTGAAAAAGAATTCAAAAACCAAAAAAGTTGGGGGGAAAAACCTGACAACGCCACAAAAAACTTTGATTCAAGTGCATGAACTAAATACATAGTCCTGACATTTGACCACATTTAATTTAGCTTGCGAAAAGCCACTTCTAACGGGACTTTGAACTTGAAAAATTTTCCCACTGTAATAATTAGGCAAATTGGAAACCAGTGATGGCTGAGGTTTGCGGTCTAAGAGCGGTTCTCCAGTGTGATGGAGTTTCTCTCTAAAGTGGATGATGTCACATTTCTATCTGATGCCTTCATCTCCCTCATCACTTCCTTATTTATAGTCCTGAGGTTCTGCTGGATCTTAGTACAAAAACTCGTGATTTACTGGCTGTTAGTTTACCTCCTTCTTCAATGATGGAAAAAAACTCTATGGTCCCAAGCTTCGTATATTTTTGTTGGAGTTGCTAGTAGTACCACAAATCTTTCAGCGAAAGCTTGTAAAAATAAACAAAAAATGTGAATTTGGATGTTTCCCTCTGCTCTTAAACACAACACTGTTTTTACATGTAATTAACTACAGTCCAAATTCAGTAGTACACATTCAGTAAGAACTTATGTAACGTAACGCTCGTCACTTTCCGATACCAAGTAAAATGAAGACTGACATTAGCTGGTTTAATACTTTCGACATAAAAACACGCAGGAGATAGCTAACCACAACACACGGCAATATTAACATTCACCAACAAAACAGAAATCCCCTAATAAGCCACCGTCTGCACTATCAGCGAAAGTGAAACGTTCGGTCGCTCAATCATATAGCTATATATAAAATAGACAAAAAAGATAATCTACCTGACCGGATGCATAATGAAACTAAACTGGGCGTCTTAGCTTTGTGTATGAAAATAAACGAGGAAGTTATTTAAAGTGACGTAAAAAGAGTCACTCACGGATGACAACAAACCGGAAGTAGTTTCAAAATAAAAAAGCACTTTCAGGATTTATTTTACATAACAACAACAACAATAATAATAATAATATTAATAATAATAGCGGACATGAATGAGCGAAGCTCTTCAGCATCTCACAATGTCATGTCCGGTTTGTGGCTTTTTACGGCCTTTTATGACAATGTTTGTCCGGTTTGTGGCTTTCCATGGTTCTATTCCATGGCCAAATAACATGCAACACAGGAAATACAAGTTAGAGAAAGAAGAAATGTACTATTTTTTTTGTTTGTTTTATACACCTATCCTTTTGTTTCCTGCCACATACATATGGAGCTAAATCAAGGCCAAACGTTTTGTAATCTGAAAATAAAAAAAGATTGAAAAAAAATAATACTTTTGGCCTTGATTTAGCGCCATACATATATATTTTATTTGTTTTGTTATCTATGCTTCCTATTTTCTCGCCTGATATTTTATAACTGCAATGGAAATAAGTGCTTTCACTTTCTTGTGTCATATAGGTATTTTAATGTTTTGGGCAGCACGGTGGATTAGTGGTTGCTCTGTTGTCTCACAGCAAAAAGTCATGGGATCGATTCCCATCTGTGATAAGATAAGATAAGATAAACTTTATTGATCTCACAGAGGAGAAATTCACATGTTACGTCAGCTCTTAAAAAACACACAAGATGGGTGCAAGTAGAGGAAAATGTTCATCAAACAGCGTGTGCAAGAATAAGCAATAATAATAATACTTGTAACAGTACAAGACATAAGAAAATGAGGTAGAAATAGAATATGTGTGTATATATATATGTATATATATATATATATATATATATATATATATATACACACACACACACACACACACACACACACACACACACACACATACATGCATATATATATATATATATATATATATATATATATATATATATATATATATATATATATATATATATATATATATACAACCCCTGGCAATAATTATGGAATCACCGGCCTCGGAGGATGTTCATTCAGTTGTTTAATTTTGTAGAAAAAAAGCAGATCACAGACATGACACAAAACTAAAGTCATTTCAAATGGCAACTTTCTGGCTTTAAGAAACACTATAAGAAATCAAGAAAAAAAGATTGTGGCAGTCAGTAACGGTTACTTTTTTAGACCAAGCAGAGGAAAAAAATATGGAATCACTCAATTCTGAGGAAAAAATTATGGAATCACCCAGTAAATTTTCATCCCCCAAATTAACACCTGCATCAAATCAGATCTGCTCATTGACATTGACCCTGTGCCATGACATTGACCCTATGTGTCTTTTTGCAAGGAGTTTTTGCAGTTTTTGCTCTATGGCAAGATGCATTATCATCTTGAAAAATGATTTCATCATCCCCAAACATCCTTTCAGTTGTCCAAAATATCAACATAAACTTGTGCATTTATTGATGATGTAATGACAGCCATCTCCCCAGTGCCTTTACCTGACATGCAGCCCCATATCATCAATGACTGTGGAAATTTACATGTTCTTTTCAGGCAGTCATCTTTATAAATCTCATTGGAAAGGCACCAAACAAAAGTTCCAGCATCATCACCTTGCCCAATGCAGATTCGAGATTCATCACTGAATATGACTTTCATCCAGTCATCCACAGTCCACAATTGCTTTTCCTTAGCCCATTGTAACCTTGTTTTTTTCTGTTTAGGTGTTAATGATGCCTTTCGTTTAGCTTTTCTGTATGTAAATCCCATTTCCTTTAGGCGGTTTCTTACAGTTCGGTCACAGACGTTGACTCCAGTTTCCTCCCATTCGTTCCTCATTTGTTTTGTTGTACATTTTTCGATTTTTGAGACATATTGCTTTAAGTTTTCTGTCTTGACGCTTTGATGTCTTCCTTGGTCTACCAGTATGTTTGCCTTTAACAACCTTCCCATGTTGTTTGTATTTGGTCCAGAGTTTAGACACAGCTGACTGTGAACAACCAACATCTTTTGCAACATTGTGTGATGATTTACTCTCTTTTAAGAGTTTGATAATCCTCTCCTTTGTTTCAATTGACATCTCTCGTGTTGGAGCCATGATTCATGTCAGTCCACTTGGTGCAACAGCTCTCCAAGGTGTGATCACTCCTTTTTAGATGCAGACTAACGAGCAGATCTGATTTGATGCAGGTGTTAGTTTTGGGGATGAAAATTTACAGGGTGATTCCATAATTTTTTCCTCAGAATTGAGTGATTCCATATTTTTTTCCTCTGCTTGGTCTAAAAAAGTAACCGTTACTGACTGTCACAATCTTTTTTCTTGATTTCTTATAGTGTTTCTTAAAGCCAGAAAGTTGCCATTTAAAATGACTTTAGTTTTGTGTCATGTCTGTGATCTGCTTTTTTTCTACAAAATTAAACAACTGAATGAACATCCTCTGAGGCCGGTGATTCCATAATTTTTGTCAGGGGTTGTGTATATATATATATATATATATATATATATATATATATATATATATATATATATATACATACATACACACACGCATACACATATGCATGTGGCCTTTCTGTGTGGAGTTTGCATGTTCTCCCTGTATTTGTGTGGGTTCCCTCTGGGTGCTCCGGCTTCCTCCCACATATAAAGACATGCAGGTTAGGTGAATTGGAAACATAAAAGATTGCTCGGGTCTCCCTTGTAAGAGAAATCTCAATGTTACTAATCTGGTTTTAAAAAAGTATTTACTTTATGTACATGCATTAAACTTTATTAAATAATCAGTTCAACCAATCAATCAAACTAAAAAGTGGATTTTAAGACCTTGTATATCGGAATGACTTTCTGGTGTGTTAGTCTATTTAGTGTTTCAAAGTATTGTTTCATGTCCACCTTAAACTGGTGGTTTAAGTTGTTATGATTGTGTGCTATATAAATACAGTGAATTGAAGTTACAATAGAAAAACAAAGAGATACACTTTATATAGAAATGATTTGTGTTCAGCTATCTGTCTAGCTGTCAAAATAACTCACAAATGCATGTGTAATGGTAAGACAAAGAAACAAATAAATAACTGTTGTGGGGCTCGACAACCGGATGAGTGTTGGGTGTGACGCCACACTGGAAGAATAACTAAACCAGCAGCCGTGTCCGAGCTCTACAAATACTCATGGACCGCAAGCTCAAATATTGGCAGTGCTTCTTTGCAGCCATGTTGCTTTTTACAAAGACTTTGATTTGGTTGGCCAAGCTGCTCTCTGGGACATCCTGAGAGACTGTGGGATCCCCAAGAAGGTGTCAGACATCACAGTCAACCTATACACAAGTGCTGTGAGTACTGTATCTTGCTGGGGTAGAATCTCTCTGGCCTTTTCACAGTTAAAACGTGTTCATCGGGGATGTGTTGTGGCTCCTACACTCCTCCATGCTTGCATGGACTGGGTGTTGTGTAGGGTTAGGTGGTTTTGTGGACAAGGAAAATTTTATTGACCTTGACTGTGGATGATACAGTGATCTTTGTAGAATCAATGGATACTCTTATTGCATCACTTGATACACTGAGTGAGGAATCAGAGTGTCTGAATCAAGATGAGGATTCAGGCCTTCCAGGACTTCCTGGACTCAATTTGGTTCAACTAAATTGATTTCTATGGTGCCAAAACACAACATAAGTCACCCTAAAGTGTTTAATAAGGGTAAAGTCTATTACCTACCCCCCTGAGCAAGGATGTATGCTACAGTGGTCAGGAAAAAACTCCCTCTGGCATTTTTTGAAGAAGAAACCTCAAGCAGACTAGACTCAGAAGGGTGACCAATTGCTTTGGCCAAACTACCAACAACAAAGATCAAATAAACAAAGTACAACAAAGAATTGTCAAACATGCAAAACAGAGATGATATAACAAAGCCTCCAGATAATAAAATAATTTAATCTGTATGTGTCAAAAGTGTTGAACTTGTAGAGACACTTATCTCAGCACTGACATTCATGTCTCTGGGTCACCAGGCTTTGAGATTGAGAGATGCCTGGGAAAACCTTAAATTGTACTGAGGTTGCTGGACAGAGGTGTTTGGTGATGCTGAGCTCTTTGCAGGAGAACAAATGCCCAAACCTTTAGGAGTTTGGTGCTTCCTGTCTTACTGTTTGGTTATGAGACTTGAAAGCTCACCAGTCTAATAGACGATATGGTGATGATTACTAGATGTCTTTTCTTGGCCAGTTTGAAGGATCTTTGGGTACAGCTGAAATTACTTTATGATAAACAAGGTATTGCGGAGTCTTTGGGAGACTCAGAAAAGAAGCATCATTTGCACTGTGAGGGAAAGTCAGGTAGAGCATTTTGCCCATATGGTGCATTTCAACGGGCATAATCCAGCACTCAGGTGTCTCAATATGACCTCAGCAACCGGAGAAGGCCAAAGGGATGCCTCTGTTTCACCTGGTTTCAGCAGCAGAAGGTCACTTTTGAGAAGTGGGAATATACTGGTTGTTTGACCAGGTAATAGTTGCCATTTTGGAACCAAGGTGAGGTGGATGCTGTGACGTGTGGCACACATGCAAGCTTTCAGACCTGTTTCAGCTGACTAATGCTGGAAATTGTGGGGAGGTTCCAAAAGTGATTTATAAAATGTTTCAATTAACTTCCATTGATCAATCGTGGCATAATAATTTAACTATTATTGTTTCTTACCGCTATGGAGGCACTGTTGTATAATTGAAAATACACACACTAACACACAGGTACTCCAATTAAAGGTCACAGGGGAGTTGGAGCCTATCCCAGCAGTCATAGGGCGTGAGGCAGAGCCGCGGAGTACATCTTCGACAGGATGCCAGTCTGTTGCAGGGCCACAGAGACAAACAAACACATTCACACACATTTCGGACAATTTAAAGTTTCCAGTTCACCTAACCTGCATGTCTTTGGATGTGGGAGGAAGCCTGGGCACCCTGAGGGAACCTAAACAAACATGGGGAGAACATGCAAACTCCACACAGAAAGGCCACAGGAGGGAATCGATCCCATGACCTTCTTACTGTGAGACAATAGTGCTAACCACTAATCCTTTGTGCTGCCCTATAATTGATAACAGATTAAGATAATTTGCAAAACATAGTATTTAATTTGCGCAGTCATGAGGAAAATAATGTTCATTAATAATTTTATCTGTTTTGGGGCAAATTAAATTTTCCCAAATCCAACTGTCAGGCCCACAATTCTTACCTCTTTGAAAAATAGACAAAAAATATCTTAATTACATTTATAATTAACAAAAATAAAGTAAAATAAAGCATTGTTGATGCAAAATGACGTTGTAATCAGTTTAACTTTTTAAATAAATTTATTTGTTTCAACTGGCATCAATCTCCTGATCACACGCCTCATCGTACAAGCATGATTTGCACAGTACTGGTGATTGGTGCACACAGCTGTCACGAATAGCTTCTTGACCAATCAGCTGCTCTCAAAGAGGAGCGGCGACAGTCTATGGTGGGCGGCATCTATGGGCGGCACCGAGGCGTACACTTTTGCTGCACGCTGATTGGCTTGGTGACGTCACTGGAGTGTTTGACAACAGATTAGTGTGCGCATCGAGGGTGTGTATCCAAAATAAGCCGTGATCCAAAACAAACGAAGCCTCGTTGAAGCACAATTCATTACCCGAAGGACACCTTCTGGGCAAACACATGTTGTGCTGTCGTAAAATAATAGAGAGGTTTAAAATCAAGTTTTGCTTTGTTTGTTAACTTTGAAATCTCTTGTCATGGGTGGCTGTGATTTAAGGCTCACCAAACGATCATACTTCCTGCAGATGTGTTTTGCGACTTGGAGCGATTAACGAATCAGATGTTTTCTGCTGTGAGGTAAATGCAAGGCAACCATTAAAAGATGTAACCTAATTTACTTAGGTAAAGTTAGAAAGATATTCACAGATTCGAAGTTCACGGCTCAATAGATCTGAAGAGAAATGTTGTAGAAAGACAAACACCACTAGTTTCTAACCTCAGGAAGGTAGACAACGAGCTACAACCTTATTTTTATCCATATGAGCCGTCCTCTGAGCTGAAAAAAATAAATGATCTGAACGGGCAGCCTGCAGAGAAACGGAAGCTTAGGGACCGTCTACAAAGTGCATACATGGAAAAAAAAAGACACCAGAAAATTATTGAATAAATCATTGTAATAAGGAGTGATATCACCAAATTCACTGCACACATCAGTGAGGTCCTGCTGATTATACTACAGAGCTCAGTTTGGAAAAATGCCATTATGAAAAACTTTGCAGAATTTTTTATTTTTAAAATTTTTAATAGCATCAAAGTCACAAGATGTGGTGTCACCAAATTCACTGCAAACAACAGTCGTGTCCTGTTGATTGTACCAGAGCACTCAGTTTGGGAAAAAGTAATTTTAAAAAATTTTGGAGAATTTTTCATTGATTATATTTTCAATAGCATCAAAGTCATAAGGTGTAGTGACACAAAATTTACTGCACACAACAGTGGTGTCCTGCTGATTATACTACAACACTCACTTTGGGAAAAAGTCATTTTAAAAAAATTTGGAGAATTTTTGATTGTTTAAATTTTCAATAGCATCAAAGTCATAAGGTGTGGTGTCGCCAAATTTACTGCACACAACAGCTGTGTCCTGCTGATTATACTACAACACTCACTTTGGAAAAAAGTCATTTTCAAAAATTTTGGAAAATTTTTGATTGTTTAAATTTTCAATAGCATCAAAGTCATAAGGTGTAGTGACAAAATTTACTGCACACAACAGTGGTGTCCTGCTGATTATACTACAACACTCACTTTTGGAAAAAGTCATTTTCAAAAATTTTGGAGAATTTTTGATTGATTATATTTTCAATAGCATCAAAGTCATAAGGTGTAGTGACACACAATTATACTGCACACAACAGTGATGTCCTGCTGATTATACTACAACACTCACTTTTAGAAAAAGTCATTTTCAAAAATTTTGGAGAATTTTTCATTGTTTATATTTTCAATAGCATCAAAGTCATAAGGTGTAGTGACACACAATTATACTGCACACAACAGTTATGTCCTCCTTCACAAATCACTGTGGACCAAGTCAGAACAGCCAAGGAAACTTCATCCCATGAAAGCGGCAGGCCCACGCAAGGTGTGTCCCCGACTACTGAAGACCTACGCAACTGAACTGGGAGAACCGCTATGACATATCTTCTCCCTAGCCTGCAGTGAGGGAGAGTGCCCACCCTCAGTTAGACTTCATGCATCCTTCCAGTTCTTTAGAAGAACCAGCCCAGCCAGCTGAATGACTTCTGACCAGTGGCACTCACTCCACACCTGATGAAGTTGGAGCAGTTCTTCCTCGACTCCCTCAAACCCCAGGTGCAACACACCCATGACTGTCTGCAGTTTGCATATAGTACAGCTGTTGGTGTGGAGGATGCCATCCTCTACCTGCTACAAGTCCACTCACACCTGGATAATGGGAAATGGCACAGTGAGGATTCTCTTCCTGGACTTCTCGAGTTCCTTCAACACCATCCAGCCTGTTGTGCTCCAGGACAAACTGAATAGGATGTGAGTGGACCCCTGCCTGGTCACTTGGATCTCCAGCTACCTCACAGACAGACAGTATGTCAGGCTGAGGGACACCATATCTGACGTTGTAATTGACAGCACCAGCACAGCCCAGGGCATGGTGCTGGCCCTTCTTCTCTTCACCCTGTAGACCTTAGACTTCTGCTACAGCTCTGAGCTGTGTCACATTCAGAAGTTCATATATGACAAAACCATTGTTGGATGCATCAGGGATGACAGAGAGGAGGAGTACAGGAGCCTAGTGAAGGACTTTGCTGCCTGGTGCAACAGAAACCATCTACAGCTCAAAACCTAAAAGACAAAGGAGCTGGTCATTGACTTTTGGAAGTCCAGACCAACTCCACAACCAGTTCTGATCCACGGAGCTGAGGTGGAGGCTGTGGATTCCTAGACGTACCTCAGGCTGTGGCTGGACAGCAAACTGGACTGGACAAACCACACCAACCACCTGTACAGGAAGGGACAGAGCAAGCTGGACTTTCTGAAGAGGCTGCAGCTGTTTAACAGGAAACTCCTGTGGATGTTCTACCAGGCCATAGTAGCCACCGTCCTGTTTTAAACTTTGGTGTGCTCAGGGAGCGCAGCATATCCAAGAAGGACACATTCAGGCTGGACAAACTGACCAGGTGGACTGACTCTGTGGTTGGCATGAAGCTAGTCTCTCTGGTAATGCTGGCAGAGAAGAGAACACTGGACAAACTGCTGGATATTATGGAAGATGTCAGTCACTTTCTGCACACCGTCATTAGTAACCAGAGGAGCCTCTTCAGCCACAGACTGCTCCTTAAGTGCAGGACCAACAGACTGAAAAACTCCTTTGTCCCTCATGCAATCAGACTGGAGAACTCCTCACTGGGGGAGGAGGAGTAACAGGAAGACCGATGATGGGAAGGAGAGAAACAGTAGGAGCCAGTAAACCAGTATTGATCCATATGTCTGGTATTTATATTTAGATTTATATTTACAAACTGTTTTTTTTTTTTACTTTCACTTTTGATACTTTGTGTGCTTCTTACCCTGTGTGATGCTATACAGTGCTGCTGGAACCTCGGTTTCCCTGAAGGAGTTTTCCTAAGAGATCACAAAAAGTTCTATCTAATCTAAGCAGATGTGTGCAGGAAATTTTGTGTCATTACACCTTCTAACACTGACACAATTGTAAATTTAAACAACAAATCTCTCAAATTTTAAACAATGACATTTTTCCAAACTGAGTATTGTAGTATAACTAGCAGGACACCACTGTTGTGTGCAGTAAATTTTGTGTCACTACACTTTATGACTTTGATGCTATTGAAAATATAAACAATCAAAAATTCTCCAAAATTTTTGAAAATAACTTTTTCCCAAAGTGAGTGTTGTAGTATAATCAGCAGGACACCACTGTTGTGTGCAGTAAATTTTGTGTCACTACACCTTATGCCTTTGATGCTATTGAAAATTTAAACAATCAAAAATTCCCCAAAATTTTTAAAAATTACTTTTTCCCAAACTGAGTGCTCTGGTATAATCAACAGGACACGGCTGTTGTGTGCAGTGAATTTGGTGACACCACATCTTGTGACTTTGATGCTATTAAAAATTGAAAAAATAAAAAATTCTGCAAAGTTTTTCATAATGGCATTTTCCAAACTGAGCTCTGTAGTATAGTCAGCAGGACCCCACTGATGTGTGCAGTGAATTTGGTGATATCACTCCTTATTACAATGATTTATTCAATAATTTTCTGGTGTCTTTTTTTTCCATGTATGCACTTTGTAGACGGTCCCCAAGCTTCCGTTTCTCTGCCGGCTGCCCGTTCAGATCAGTTATTTTTTTTCAGCTCAGAGGACGGCTCATATGGATAAAAATAAGGTTGTAGCTCGTTGTCTACCTTCCTGAGGTTAGAAACGAGTGGTGTTTGTCTTTCTACAACGTTTTCTCTTCAGATCTATTGAGCCGTGAACTTCGAATCTGTGAATATCTTTCTAACTTTACCTAAGTACCAAACTTTGACTACTGGGTGCAAACCCCCTTCCCTCCCCCCAAAAAAACATACACTGTTGGAATCAACATATCAATGCGATAGTTGTAGGTTATAAATAAACTGCAGCGCTTACAGAGTACATATCTCCTTCAAGGAAAAACAGCAATGGTGGATTTAATGTGACATAACATAAAAACCCGTGTCATTTTTGCAGTAAAAAAGGTGAGTGACTGGGAAATGGGAAGATTTTTATGTTTTTATACTTTTTTAAAAATTTAATTTAATTTATTTATTTATTAGAAATGCATTTTGCACGCAAACGAACCCGTCAAGCGATGACATTGAAGTAAGCTTTCGTTTGCCTTTGGTCACGTGACAATATGAAACATGACACCAGGCTTCATTTGGTCTTGCCACCTCTGTTTCGGGTTTTCAGACGTAACAGTGGGTCATTGAGATCATTTACGTTTGAGACAGACGTATAAAATCACAAAGGTAAGATTTTAAGTCACACACCACTGGCCCTTTCAGAGAAAAATAACGGTAATGTTGCAGAATTGCGAATTTATAGTTAATGCTAGCCACGAAAAATAGCGAGTCGACGCGGGGTAGGTGGCTAAGCTAGCTTAGATTCAGTATTTTCTTTTCCTTCTCAACGCTGTAATGAGATCATGTATATCGTGTTCCGGACTGTGGATGCATTGTAAATGTAGCAAATGCTTATTTGCTTATTTGTTTGCTTATTTATATATCGCTGAATAAAGTAGGGCATGCTGTTAACGTTAGCTTGGTGGTAAGAGTTGCGTCATGCATCAGGCGCGGTAATTTACAATTCATTTTATTGTGTAA
This sequence comes from Thalassophryne amazonica, assembly GCF_902500255.1. NCBI lineage: Eukaryota > Metazoa > Chordata > Actinopteri > Batrachoidiformes > Batrachoididae > Thalassophryne > Thalassophryne amazonica. Next base: position 22,897,685 of record NC_047117.1, on the reverse strand, counting down.
AAATAATTATACAAATTTGTATATATCGACACATCATGACAACAAAAAAATATTTATTAGAACCTAGTGGTGTTACCATAATACAAATCATAGTTTCTTTTAAAAGTGTTCACTTGGCAAGGAAACTATTCCATAACACAGTACCTCTATTGCTTAAAAAAAATATCTCCAATCCTTTTAAGCAGTACATTGCTATTGGGAATTTACAATTTCAGGGTCCCATGATCCTTTGCACACGTGGAGTGGTTCCCGTGTTCTATCCCCCAGATATCCCAGGATATCTGGAAATCCACCCCCACCCCTGAAAGGCAACATTCGTACAGTAACATTCCTATATCCTTCCAGTCAGGATAGAACAACCTTTAAGCTCTATATTTCATGGATGTTTTATGGTCCCAGTTGAAGCACAGTTTGACTTGCTGTGAATGATATTGGTGGTCTTTCTGTATATATCTATAGCTATCTACAATAGTAATATTTCCTGTTATAAAGTATCTTTAAATCCCCCTTCCCTCTACAACTATATGGGCCTGATTGACAACCTGAAATATAATAGAACATCTGTCCATGATGGGATGGGGGTAAGATATCGTGACCTGTGTAACAGTATAGTTCCTATTCTGATGTATCTTTAAATCCCCCTTCCAAATATACTCTACAAGTATATGGACCTGATTGACAACCTGAAATATCTTAATCTTAATAAATAACAATTGTGATTCGGACGTGAATCGATTTTTTTTTTCTGGCACCCCTAGATAATATTACAGCAGACTTGCTATGTGGGGCTGGTTGGGAGATTTCCTAGGACAACATCTGTGTTGGGGGGAGGGGGAGATATCCGGGGGGGGATAAACTGGGACACCGGTGTCAAGGGCTCAGCACTCTACCAGACTGAGCACTCATCTTATACTAGTCTGCATATGCGCGAACCTGGTGTTGCGGTGTGATGTGTTCCATCATGTCAGAGTGTTAGTAGCAATTAACAGGTTTATTGCCTCATATCTGCTTAAAACTGACTTTAGAATGATTTAAGACATTTTACTGTCATCTGATGCTTAATAATCACATTATTCCCTTTGATTGCTTTGGGTGTAGAGAGTCAGAATCAGATGTGCTGCTGTGGTGCTCTGATCACTGCTCTGTCTTTTATAATGAATTAATGCTGAATTTATGTGAGCAGGGGTGGTGGCCAAATGGTTAATGCGCTTGGTTTCAGTTCAGAAGGTTCCGGGTTCAAATCTCACCCCTGTAATGTGGAGTTGTGTCAGGAAGGTCATCTGGCGTAAAACCTGTGCCAATTCAACATGCGGATCCACCTTGGATTTGCTGTGGCAACCCCGAGTGCAAACAAGGGAGCAGCCGAAGAGACTGACTTACTATTGCTGAATTTATGTGGAAATGATTGTTGTACAAAAGCTTCAGATATCTGTCGCTAACATACACTCAACAAAAATATAAATGCAACACTTTTGGTTTTGCTCCCATTTTGTATGAGATGAACTCAAAGATCTAAAACTTTTTCCACATACACAATATCACCATTTCCCTCAAATATTGTTCACAAACCAGTCTAAATCTGTGATAGTGAGCACTTCTCCTATGCTGAGATAATCCATCCCACTTCACAGGTGTGCCATATCAAGATGTTGATTAGACACCATGATTAGTGCACAGGTGTGCCTTAGACTGCCCACAATAAAAGGCCACTCTGAAAGGTGCAGTTTTATCACAGCACAATGCCACAGATGTTGCAAGATTTGAGGGAGCGTGCAGTTGGCATGCTGACAGCAGGAATGTCAACCAGAGCTGTTGCTCATGTATTGAATGTTCATTTCTCTACCATAAGCCGTCTCCAAAGGCGTTTCAGAGAATTTGGCAGTACATCCAACCAGCCTCACAACCGCAGACCACGTGTAACCACACCAGCCCAGGACCTCCACATCCAGCATGTTCACCTCCAAGATTGTCTGAGACCAGCCACTCGGACAGCTGCTGAAACAATCGGTTTGCATAACCAAAGAATTTCTGCACAAACTGTCAGAAACCGTCTCAGGGAAGCTCATCTGCATGCTCGTCCTCATCGGGGTCTCAACCTGACTCCAGTTCGTCATCGTAACCGACTTGAGTGGGCAAATGCTCACATTCGCTGGCGTTTGGCACGTTGGAGAGGTGTTCTCTTCACGGATGAATCCCGGTTCACACTGTCCAGGGCAGATGGCAGACGGCGTCATGTGGGTGAGCGGTTTTCTGATGTCAGTGTTGTGGATCGAGTGGCCCATGGTGGCGGTGGGGTTATGGTATGGGCAGGCGTCTGTTATGGACAAAGAACACAGGTGCATTTTATTGATGGCATTTTGAATGCACAGAGATACCGTGACGAGATCCTGAGGTCCATTGTTGTGCCATACATCCAAGAACATCACCTCATGTTGCAGCAGGATAATGCACGGCCCCATGTTGCAAGGATCTGTACACAATTCTTGGAAGCTGAAAATGTCCCAGTTCTTGCATAGCCGGCATACTCACTGGACATGTCACCATTGAGCATGTTTGGGATGCTCTGGACCGGCGTATACGACAGCGTGTACCAGTTCCTGCCAATATCCAGCAACTTCGCACAGCCATTGAAGAGGAGTGGACCAACATTCCACAGGCCACAATTGACAACCTGATCAACTCTATGCGAAGGAGATGTGTTGTACTGCATGAGGCAAATGGTGGTCACACCAGATACTGACTGGTATCCCCCCCCAGTAAAACAAAACTGCACCTTTCAGAGTGGCCTTTTATTGTGGACAGTCTAAGGCACACCTGTGCACTAATCATGGTGTCTAATCAGCATCTTGATATGGTACACCTGTGAGGTGGGATGGATTATCTCAGCAAAGGAGAAGTGCTCATTATCACAGATTTAGACTGGTTTGTGAACAATATTTGAGGGAAATGGTGATATTGTGTATGTGGAAAAAGTTTTAGATCTTTGAGTTCATCTCATACAAAATGGGAGCAAAACCAAAAGTGTTGCGTTTATATTTTTGTTGAGTGTAGATGATGATTGGAGTGCAGTTTTCAGCAGAAACAAAACGATAATCGGTGAACAAAATTTTACACTAATTCATATAAAATGTCAATTTATAAGTTGGTGACGTTTTCTGTGTAAACACAAATGCTCACTTAGCTCATCCTGGGACTGAGATTTAACACAAAAATGCACATCAGTATATTTTCACTTTTAGGATTATGGTTCTGAAGAAAAAGGTAAATTAACTAATTCCGTTTATGGTTCCAGTGTTTCTGATATGAATAATCTCTTCACTCGCTTTAACTGCCTGGCTCGTGGGTTCCTCCTTTACCCTTAGACACAGACAGCACACTGAGGTGTGTGAGCACATCTCTTGCACGAGGGTCTGGTGCTACCTCCTGCACAGATCATGGAACTAGAGTGACACAGTCTGTGGAAATGAGACGAAATGTCAGTGACATATGGAAATAAATAAGCAGGTGTCTATAATCATACTGTGCAGAGTCGTACTTTGTATTCTGTGTGCAGTTCTGTGCACCGAACCATCATGGATTTACAGTAAGGTTCAATACAAATACATATATTTAGGGATGCACTGATCCACAATTTTTCACTTCTGAGCAAATCCTGATGCATCAATTTGGATATCTGCTGATATAGATACTTTTCCAATCCGATACCAGAGCTCTGTTTGCTTTAATATTATTATTATTATTATTAGCGTTATTGTTGATTTTTATATGAGGATTTTCTTAAAAAGGAGACCTGAAAGTTGAGCTACAATTTGCCAGAAGGTGTATCTAAGATGAAAGCCTAGATTTGATGTTTTGGTGAATGAATTAAGTACTTTTATTTTTTATAGATTTTTATAGACTTATTTTTATAGACTTAAATAGAAAAGACAGCACTCTCTCTCTCTGTCTTTCTCTCTCCCTCTGTCTCTCTCTTTTTTCTTTCTCGCTGTTTCCATGTTGCTCAAACTTTGAACTTTTGGGAAACACGCAGCCTTTCAACAATAAAATAAATGTATCATCGATGCTCATGCGCAGGATTTTAATGGAGACTTTTCTTCCCTTTCAGCAGATAGACTCTCTGTTCGCTGTCCTCCTCGGCTGCATGCTGAGATGGCATTTTACAGCCTCGGGACAGTGAAACGGCTAGCTTTTTAGCACACATTTTCATCCGTGCTCGATGAACAGACTATTTGAACCCTCCCCCTCTCCTCCTTCCACTCGACAGTAAACAAGCAGAGAGCAAAAAGCAGTTGAGATGATTCACAGTGGCTCTTCTCTGGTATCGGAAAATATCGCGGGTTGGATCGGTATTTTCCAATGCGTGAATTACGTCGTTATCACAACCCGATACCAATCTGGGATTGGATCGGTCCCATCCCTACATTAATTGTGACACCCCTAATAAACACAGATTGTTTTAAGACAGGGAAAAGGCTAACTGACTGGTGTCAGCAGATACTGAAAGTTCCAGTATCTGCATCATGTTTGACATGGAAAAAGTGGTAGCGTGCCATCCCTAAGAGATGATTAGCACGGCTACGTACTGATAAAACTTTATATTCTCAATATGGCTATGTACAGATAGCCACTTTGAATGTGAAGTCAATCATTTCAAATGGATGTGCATTCAGTGGATGGCAGCACAACATGTCATGTTTTCCTTTTCATACAGACTGCAGAGCAATGATCAACCCAATAGTGTTTCAAAATGGTTTTCAGATTTGCAGTATGAATGAAATTTTTTTTTGCAATCACCCCCATTCATATGTTCTACCCATCCTTTAATTCCACTTTTGCTTTTCTGCTCTCTTGTGTATTTTGTCCATTATTTGACAGTGCATTAGGCATCATGTGTCTCCCTGCAGCTGCTATATTAAATTGTGAGCTTGCATGAGGGCACCATGTCCAGGAGGTACCAGGCATATCTATGGATATTGCATGGGCTCAGTAGTTATTTTTTTCAGTTAATCTGCTGCATCAAAGTTCATATTTTAATCAGTTTATCCTTGTATGCCCTTTCAAGATCAATGCAAACAATGATGGTATTTCTTGGTTTTTCAGTTATTGCTTACACAAGATGGCTGAAATTAAGTATTACAGGTGAGCCCCATTAACTAGCACATATGTAAGTCACATTTCAGCTTTACTGGCAGTCAAGTTGTGGACCCCGAAAATTTAGACTACCTATTAAAGTGTATTTTGATTTGACCATTTTTGGAAGGCATCGTCAGTGCGGATAATTCCGGATGGTGATTTCTTCTTCCTCCTCTGGATGGTGCAGGTCAGCGATGAGGGCGGACGATTCTGTGTGGAAGATTACTGATGATTCAAAGTTTTTGAATGTGACTTATTAGATTCATACTGCCGGTTCAGATTGGGCTGGAATTTATACATGTGCCCACCACACACGTGCCCTCCACTCGAATCGCTGATACATCAAAAATATAGGGACGGGATTACATGTGTACCGAACATCTTAGACTGGTGTTTTAATAATACCGTGACCCAGTATAGACCCCTACTACAGGTAAAAAACATTTTTTCTGTCTAATAATTACTGAAATTCTGCATCCAGTCTAACTACCTAATTTCTCTCTTTTTTGGACAGCACATCCATCTCCTTTTGCATACAGAGCTTCTCCAGTATTTGTGCTGCTAGGGTGATGTCATCAACCTTTTTCACTCGACTGGCAAGATGCAGTGGGCTTCATCTGGGTCGTAGTGGTCCTTTTCGTATGGCCCTACTCCCACTCCACCATCAACTCCTTGTCACCCAGAAACAGCTTTTCAAATCTTCAGCAAGATTATATAGTAATACAAGGTTTGATCCAGACAGCAGTGGCCAGCCAGCGACATGGGATTCGTTTGGTATCTGGGATGATCGTATTGATGAACCTATTATGCTGCCTCCCAGCATCCGTTACGGCACGCCTATTCCCAAGGTCAGCTTATCCAAGGTGGGCTGTGCTTCACTTATTGGTCAACGCAAGGAAAATGAAGACCGTTTCCAGGTTTCCCAAATGACTGACAACATCCTTTATTTTGCTGTGTTTGATGGGCATGGTGGGCCTGAAGCAGCTGACTATTGTGACAAATACATGGAAAAATACATCAAGTAAGGAAATAACGATGCTACCGTATTTTCTGGAGTATAAGTCACAGTGGAGTATGAGTCTCACTTGTCAAAAAGTGAATTTTGAAAAGAAGGAACCATTTATGTTGCATCTTTATTCAGTATATCAACTCTTTAATTTGGTATTTTTTGTGTGTTGTCAGGTACTTTTGATTATTGGCCTGGCCTGCTGTACAGCAGCTGTCACTCATCATTTAGTATTTGTTTGCTTGTGTGTTGTGCCACATTAACTCCAGTTTTTAACATAGTGATACAACTAATTGTAGTTGCAGATGAATTGTGGTTCTCTGGGTGTGAGATTTTTGGTGATTTTCACCTATAAATAGCATTTTACCTAATTTAGCCAGTTTGTATGGCTGTCATTGTTCTTGGTGGGCGTAAAAAAAAAAAAAAAAATATTTTTTTTTACAGCCACTATTTGTCAAAAAAGTACAGAAGAGGATCACACTATTTATATAATAGACTTGAATGAATTTGTTCGTCCCAGTCCAGGTAAAAAATATCACTTTGTCAAACACATTGTCTGCCACAATATGAGATACTAGTGTGATCCTTAATTCATTTCATTACTAAGTTAAAGATGGGGAAATAATCAGGGGTGAAAGTAGAGCTTCGGATGCTCAAGCGATCGCAGCATATTAAAGATATTAATATTAAAGACTGCACTTAACCCACCTGTGGGGCCGCTTTTACGGAACACTTCTCTGTGAAAATATCAAAAATAAATAAAATTAAACAGCCATCCCAGCCAGGGTGAAAGTATGATTATTCAATAATTCCTGGATCAAGTTGAAAGAAATCTGAAAACACTACATAGGACTGTTCAGTATGTCATAGAGAAATTAATCTCATTATATTAGTAGAATATACAATGTCAAAACAGCTGTCATATGAATCCAAATTGAGAGAAAAGGCATTAACATTCTGTGAATTTGTTCTGACAGAATATCTCAGAATTGAAAAACCTGAGGCTAAAAAGGGATAACTTGGGATTAATGAAAGTGAGACTTCTATTTATTTCGCTAAACAAATGGTGCAATATTTATCATGTCAAAGCATTCAGGCAGGAAAACTGAAGTGACTACAAAATACAGAGTGACACAAAAAATAAATCATTTTCTAACCTTTGTTTCAGCAATTTTAGTAATTTCTCCACAACATTAATATTACATATAATACACACTTAACAAAGCTCACTCCATAATGTATTATTATTTATTTTTTATTCATTTAACCTTTATTTAACCAGCTGACAATCCTTTGACAGCTTGCCGCTGCACCTGAATGCTGCACAAAACAGCATTTTCAGATCATTTTAACCCAAGTTTAAGTCAGTGCATCATGGATTTCTATTTAATCTTGATGCTTGACGACGTGGAATAACGCTAAGCAAGATGATGGCTGCTGGTAAAAGCTCACAGGCTGCATCTGCCATCTAGTGGATTAAATATAAATTGGTGTCTCCACCCCAATGATTGCGATTGGGTCTTTTATACAGGTCTATTATATCCATGTTGCCACACATACTTTGAAAAGTTACTTTTTTTGTTACTTTATTAAGTTGCTTCATTAGCAGCTTTATACAGTTACGTTATTAGCAGCTGCCGACAACTTGTAACTAATAAGGTAACTAGTAATCTAAGTTGGTTACTCTTAATATTGAGTAATCAGCAAAGAAACTAATAGTTACTTTTCTGAGTAGTCAATCTTAAAATAACTAAGTTGGATTGCTAGTTACTTTTTTCTAATAAAGTAACTGTAAAAAGTAACTTTTCAAAGTATCTGTGGCAACACCGATTATATTTTTAGTCATATTTAAACTCATTTGTGAAGTGTGACATGATCCATGCAGCAGCGGTTGGTTAAGCTGCTTAATAAGGAGAAAAATTCTAATATTGGATAAGTTGATGGAAAATACAATAACTGCCAAAAGTAAAATGAAGATTGTTCTTTCTAGTTGCAAATACTGCAGTGTTCATTTTACACTTTCCCACATTTTGTTTTAAGGCTCTTCATGTTTGTGTCTTCTGGTGGAGAACATTAGTTATGTTTCACTTCTCAGTCACATTCATGCAACTTTTTTGCACAGTGCCTGATTGTTTAATTGCTTGTCTCTGTTAAAGCTGAAGTGCTGACATGTGGCACACGTACTGTCTCACTTAGTGAGCATATTGCCTGCTTTCCCGTAAGTAAAACACAAGTGGGCTCATGCCTATTAAGTGGACTAATTGTTCCTTTCGACTATCAGAGCATGTGTAGGATTAATGGAGTCAGTGGAGCCACAAAATTTCTAGCAGTAACTCTGTATAAACTACTGCTTATTCAGCTATGAAAGTTTGGATTCTGACAGATACAGATGTGGGACAGTGTGCCTCCACTTTTGGATCATACTTTTGGCTTATTGGGCATATTTTTACATAATTTGCCATTACTTGTATGTATGTTTTTAATATATATACAGGGGTTAAGGTTCTCCGTTGCTATGACAAATTTCCATCAATTGGGCTGCCAAAAGGCAGCATCTGCTGACACGAAATCAATGCTGGACGCAAGATATAAAATTTAATACATCCCCTAGGAAACATGCTTGTTGCGTTCAGAAATTGATTTTAAGACTCGTGTCTCTGTTTTTTTTCTCCTGGGTGCAAATCTCTGCCCTCTCTGTCCTGGCTGCACTCTGCAGGAGAGCGAGGGGGACAGTGTGTTTGAGTGTCTCAGCTTGGTGATGACACAGTGAGCAAAAGTGCAGTTGTACAAACATATTGTTGGGGGTCTCTATAGAAAACCAATGGGTGACATTACGCAGGCTTTGTCCAGTATATATACAGTATATGGTTTCCTTCAAAGCAAAGTCACAGCTAATTCGGCTCACCTACGGAGGCAGGATACAGCAGGCATTCTAAAAGTACAGAACCGAAAACAATAGCAAAATGAAAATGGCAGAAAGTTTGAAGAAAAGCTCCATTTGTCCACAGTCATATCATCATCACTCTGTTGAACCGTGACACCTGTCTCAGAAAAGTTGGAAATGGATCACACAGATAAAACAAGACCTTCTGTCAGTCAGAGATGATTCAGGTCTAAGCTCATGTTGGGGGGGGAGAAAGTACAGTCAAATGTGTGAACAATGAGTGAGTCAATTATGAAGAAAGTTTCAGTTTTTATTTGAAGGTGGGAACGGGAAAAATTCTGGGCCAGATATTGGATAGAGTTCACTTTTGGTACCATCATTCTGAACTAGTTCATAGTGTCTTGAAAAAAAGCATAATGTGTTGGAGCAGATGACTCTGCTCCACCTGGTACAGCTTTTCTTTAGATTTTAGCTTGAAAAAACTGTGATTACAGTTTTACATGATGTCACATATAAGGAAAATTCCTTTGTATCTGACCTCTTCAGTGTAGTCCTTTGCTTGTGTTTCAGGGACTTTGTGGCACAAGAGGACAATCTGGAAGTAGTTTTAACTAAAGCCTTCCTTGAAATAGACAAAGCTCTGGCAAGACACCTCCACTTCACCCCAAATGGTAGGTATTTTCATGTTTCATATACATATACATTCTGGGTATAGATTTGTATGGAGTCTTAGACTTTTTTCCTTTTTCAAAATGTAACATTTACATAAGCTTTCAATCCTTAGAATTTCTTATAGAAATGTGAGCCTAAAACACTGGACTAGATTAATTCAATGATACATAGAGTACAGTATTGAGGTATTTGGACAGTGAGACAATTTTTTATTTTATTTTATTTTTTGTAATTTTTCTTCTGTACACCACCACAATAGGGTTAGAAGAAAATAGGCAAGATAGGCTTATAGTGTAGACTTTCACCTTTAATGCTAGGAGTGGTAGCAAATAGCCCAACCTTTAGGAGTGACCAACCCAACATTTTGGTGCATTTGTAAAAGAACTCATGAGCTAAGCCACACTTAAAAGGTCCAGAATACCACAAGAGACAAGATTTTAAAAAATATTTATTTTGAAGAAAACTCATTCATAACATCTAGGCAAGTCAACAAAACTGGAAGAGGTAGACGTATCATTGTCAAAGTGAACAATCCAAAGACAGTCATGAATATAAATACAGAAGCTTTATGACAAGGTGCAAGCCACTGACGCTCAAGAACAGCCAGGCCAGATTAGATGTTACCAGGAGCTGACAGAAAGGCTGCCCAGTTCCCATGATTTTTTTTTGGATCAGTGAAACGATGATTAACTTGTAGCAGAATAATTGGAAGAGAGGAGTATGGAGAAGAAAAGGAATGGCTACTGACCTGAAGTATACCACATCATCTGTCAAACATGGTGGAGGCAGTGTTGTGTGAGCATGTAGAATGTCTCAAGGCAAAGAGAAAATATTTTTCAAATCAATTACCTTACTTCAACCCTTTAAAGCATGTTTTTTTTTTCACTTATTGAAGACAAAGCTGGCGACAAATTGGCTTCATGGTTAGCACTGTTACCTCAGAGTAAGACGGACACAGGATCGCTTCCCACCTGGGATGAATGACCTCATCCATCTGTCAGTGATACAGGCTCTTTTAAACCAGTTGGTGGATTTCTTTGAATCAATGGCAGCACACCACATGGCGCTGTGCATACAAAAAAAAGAATTCTAGTTTAATGTCTTCAAGGGAAGATAATTGGATAGTTTTATTTATTTTTTTATTAAATACAGTTACATATAACATAAACAGTCTGTTTGCCTAAATGGTTAATGTGATATTTTATTAAACCCTTTGGATCAAAGATAAGTCTGCACTTCACTCTCATCTTGGTTGTCATTTCAACTCAATTGCGGTGGTCTACACAGGTAAAATTACAATAGTTGTCACTGCCCAAATATTTATGCACCCGACTGTATTCACCAAACAGAAGTCGAGCAGTCATATAATTGTCACTGTTTCACTGGCACAGAACATAATGTTAAGTTTATGTTCTAAAACCATAATTTAAAAAAGTTGAGAAGATATGGAAAATGGGAGGAAAGCAGTGATATTTACATTTACTTAGAATTTTATTTGGCAAACACAGCCATGATTTTTTTTTTTTTTTTATGTGTAGAATGTGGTTTTGCATTGCCTTATTGAAAAATGCATGGTTGCTGGTAAAGATGTCATCTTCAAGGCAGCATATGTTGCTCTTAAACCGTGTATATTTTTACATTAATGCTGCCATCACATTAGTGTAAATTACATTTGCCAAGGTCACAGATGCGATCCCATACCATGACAGTCCTTCCATCTGTTGGACTTGTTGCTGATAATGGTCTGGATAGTCCTTTTGATTGTTGGTCTGGAGCATACTGCATCCATTTTAAGTCTAAAATACTCATTTATCTGACCATAATATATTTCCATTTTGTGGTGGTTTAAATCCAGATGCCTCTGAGCCCAAAGAATTTGACACCACTTCTGGACAAGTCATGTTTTAAGTGCCATTTGTGAATATAACTTCTATTGTAATGCTTGGCAAAGGTTTCCTAAAGTAATCCCTTTCCCACATGGTTATATCAGCTATTGATGAATTACTGTTCTTGATGCAGTGCCATCTAAGGGATCAGAGCTCACTGGTGTTCAGCTTAGGGTTGCACCCTTGTGCTTTACATGCAGAAATTCTTCTAGGGTCCTTGAATTATCCACTGTAGTGTGATAAATATGCAAATATTTTCCAATCATTCTTTGCTTGAAATAGCATCTTTAATATTTTTCACCTCATTATTAGCCCTAATTTTTTTTTTTTTTGCTATGCATTGCGAGCCTTAAATGCAGGATTAAATGTATACTAACAAATTAAATGAACTTGACCACACAAAAAAGAATGTATCTCAGGTTTATAGTGTGAATTGAAATGACCTCAAGTAAAGTAAGTAAGTAAACGTAAGGATCACTGTTCTGCTCCCATTTAATATATCTTCCCAACTTTTTTTCTGACTTGGGATTGTGCATCCTTAATGTAAATTAATGCACACATTTGTCCTAGTTACCCATAAAGTCTCAATTCTGCAGGGTTATCCTGTTTGAATAGACTGTTATCAGTTTGCCTTGACTTAAGTCAGCTGTCACTTTATTTCTATTTTAATATTTGATAAGGTGTCTATTGATTTAAGAAAAAAAAGTTAGTATATCTTTTATGTGGCCTTGCATCGGCCGCACTGTGAAATGTCCCACTATGCCTGTATGTGTGTGTGTGCATGTTATCTACGGCAGCTGCAGACCCAGCTAAGAGCTGGAGGCCCTTGGCACCATTGTGGATGACGAGAGGCTAGATATTGAAGAACAGTCCAGCGGGTCATTTTATCCTGGACTACTGGAAGGTTCCCTATCTTTCTCTCACTCCTCTCTTTCTTCCTTTTCTTGTTTCACCAAGTGAATGCAAGCTCTTGTCAGACCACACTTAAGTTCAAAATGTGTAAGATATGTCTTATCAGAGCTCGGTCTAGTCCATGACTATGCTGGATTTATTATATCATTATAGCAATCTTATTCTGTTAATATGGCAAGTTGGAAATTGTCAAATTCTATTTGTAGTGGTTTTTCTTTGCACAGTTAGCAAAATGACATTTACTAAGTTGTAAGAGCAAGCTAATGAATGTTAACACAAATGCATTGGCTGATGCTAAATGGTGTTTTATCAAATTGGCTTTCCCCAAGCAATTGTTTATCGTTTACAGCATATTACATATCCACTTTTACCAACTTTGCCAACAGTAATAACATTGGCTGGAATTGTGTTTTTTAAAGGGCACATCTTGCTCCAGTCGGTGCTGTCTTTGAAAAAAAAAAAAAAACATACCAAATTCTAAATAATTTTTTTTCAAGTCTTTAACTTGACTTTTAGCTAGCTGAAGGTCAATCTGCTGCGCCTGTGGTCACTTAGTTCCATGCTTGGACTCAAGACAGTACTTCAGTCTGGGTTGCTTTTTGTATTTACAACCCTTGGCAAAAATTATGGAATCACCGGCCTCGGAGGATGTTCATTCAGTAGAAAAAAAGCAGATCACAGACATGACACAAAACTAAAGTCATTTCAAATGGCAACTTTCTGGCTTTAAGAAACACTATAAGAAATCAAGAAAAAAAGATTGTGGCAGTCAGTAACGGTTACTTTTTTAGACCAAGCAGAGGAAAAAATATTGAATCACTCAATTCTGAGGAAAAAATTATGGAATCACCCTGTAAATTTTCATCCCCAAAACTAACACCTGCATCATATCAGATCTGCTCGTTAGTCTGCATCTAAAAAGGAGTGAACACACCTTGGAGAGCTGTTGCACCAAGTGGACTGACATGAATCATGGCTCCAACACGAGAGATGTCAATTGAAACAAAGGAGAGGATTATCAAACTCTTAAAAGAGAGCAAATCATCACCCAGTGTTGCAAAAGATGTTGGTTGTTCACAGTCAGCTGTGTCTAAACTCTGGACCAAATACAAACAACATGGGAAGGTTGTTAAAGGCAAACATACTGGTAGACCAAGGAAGACATCAAAGCGTCAAGACAGAAAACTTAAAGCAATATGTCTCAAAAATCGAAAAATGTACAACAAAACAAATGAGGAACGAATGGGAGGACACTGGAGTCAACGTCTGTGACCGAACTGTAAGAAACCGCCTAAAGGAAATGGGGTTTACATACAGAAAAGCTAAACGAAAGGCATCATTAACACCTAAACAGAAAAAAAACAAGGTTACAATGGGCTAAGGAAAAGCAATTGTGGACTGTGGATGACTGGATGAAAGTCATATTCAGTGATGAATCTCGAATCTGCATTGGGCAAGGTGATGCTGGAACTTTTGTTTGGTGCCTTTCCAATGAGATTTATAAAGATGACTGCCTGAAGAGAACATGTAAATTTCCACAGTCATTGATGATATGGGGCTGCATGTCAGGTAAAGGCACTGGGGAGATGGCTGTCATTACATCATCAATAAATGCACATGTTTATGTTGATATTTTGGACAATTGAAAGGATGTTTGGGGATGATGAAATCATTTTTCAAGATGATAATGCATCTTGCCATAGAGCAAAAACTGCAAAAACATTCCTTGCAAAAAGACACATAGGGTCAATGTCATGGCATAGGGTCAATGTCAATGAGCAGATCTGATTTGATGCAGGTGTTAATTTGGGGGATGAAAATTTACAGGGTGATTCCATAATTTTTTCCTCAGAATTGAGTGATTCCATATTTTTTTCCTCTGCTTGGTCTAAAAAAGTAACCGTTACTGACTGCCACAATCTTTTTTTCTTGATTTCTTATAGTGTTTCTTAAGCCAGAAAGTTGCCATTTGAAATGACTTTAGTTTTGTGTCATGTCTGTGATCTGCTTTTTTTCTACAAAATTAAACAACTGAATGAACATCCTCTGAGGCCGGTGATTCCATAATTTTTGCCAGGGGTTGTAGAAAAAAAACCTACATCAAAATGAGACTGAATACCACAAAGTAATAAATACATACTCTGAGAGCTGCATCCAGCTGAGTTCTCCTGCGTTTCCACACAGCAGCCATGTAGGATAAGGAACACGACTGTCACTAAAGATCCGATCTCCGATGATCGTGTTTGTGTTGCTTCCATCTGTCATTTGTCTGTTCAGTCATTGATCCAGTAAGCAGGAAATGCCGTAAAAAAGCTGGTAGCGGGTCCGATGTCTACCACACGTCTCTCACGTTAGGATTCCAGCGGCAGTCACTTTATCTCAAAGTTTTCGTGTTCCTACCTTTAAACACACAGATAAAATTATTTTTTCTCCGTAACTCCGGCTCCAAGTAGTTTTTGAAGCACATTTCACACACTGTGCTCGGCTGCAATTCTCCAGTCTTTGTGGAAGGTGTGTGTGCAAAACACTTCCAGTTCTCTCTCAAAAATCTTATCCATGGGAAAACTGCACAACTAATGAACACCATGACTGGTTATGATGGACCCTCCCAAAATATACCTGTTCACCATTTCGTCATATTCCCCGTTAGGGGCGATCCCTAACATGATGTCACCGAAGTTGACTTTTCCCACAGGCAAACATTTCTGAGCATTTATCGACAGCAGAAGAAATTAAGCTAATTTCCCCTTGTTTATGACTTAATTTGTCAGGATGCACCAAAAATAATGCTGCATCCCTTGTGATAATGCTTCAATCTGCAATAACAAGAATTATTAAAAGTGCCCTTGCACATCTGGTGTATAACTTGTGCCAAATCCCATTGTTGATCTGTACTCAGTGATGAAAGTTTTCTGGGTATTTCCAGGCATACTTTTTTCCAGCTGAAATAATACAACTGGAAGCTGCATCCATTTTTTTATTTTTATTTGTTGGAATGCTGGACGACTAAATACAAAATTCCGCCAGCTTGATAGAAAATGGGACAGACTGTACTGTTCGGTATGTGTCTGTAGAGTTAACAATCTCCCTGACCCGATATCAGTGTGTTAATTAGTGTTCTGTGGAGTTTTGGGCTCGTTTTAAAACACAATCGCTTTGTCATATCAGCTATGTGTCTGAGGTGGAGATTATATTATATTATTAGATTTATTATAATGCGGTTTGTGTTGCACAGTGTCACTGAACACAGAACTGAAAGATGCCGCGATATCACGAAGACAAAATGGAATCATCAAATATCGTGTAGTAATGGGTTTTTTTTTTGTTGTTGTTGTTGTTTTTTTTGTTTTGTTTTTTGTGAAATGGCCCATTCTCCATTGAGTACTTACACTTTTTGTACTTTAACTAAATTTAAATACTATTTATTTATTTATTTATTGCCTGTTTATTTTCTAGTTTTACTGAACATTTTGAGTTCAGGGCTTTGAATTTGTTGTTCTGTCACTTTGCTGCTATGCACTCCTGGCTAGTTGGTGGCAAAATTCAGTTTATTTATACAGCACCAGATCACAACAAAGCTGCCTCAAAGTGCTTCACGTGGGTAAGGTCTAACCTTGCCAACTGCCCTGAGCAAGCACATTCAGCAATAATGCACAACAGGTTTGCCAGCCACCATTAAAGTTGCAAGAAGATGGCACGAATATCATACTAACTCAGCAGTGGTAATGTGTCATAATGTTATATTGCTGTCATATATAAATAGCTAACTTTGTCTATGGAGTCATGGATAAAGTTCTAACTTGTTAATCACAAGTCAGACAGGATTTGATCGCCGTAGTGCACCAGAATGCATCCCTGATCATGTAGTGTTTCAACATTTCATAGGGGAGGTTCCCCGAACCTCACACCACCTTTTGGCTTTTTCGCACTCGCATATTGCTGCTTTGTGGTCGGTTCTCCGGCCCCACATACTCACCATAAAAATTCTGCTTTGGTTCCTCCTCCCACATAACTTTCATCACTGTGTACTGGATCTGCTGTGGTGACCATGAACAACCAGGGGCAGGTGACCGACAAACAACATTAAAATTGTTCTGTCATTTTTGGCAACAATAAAAAATTTTAAGTATATAAAATTCTTGACACTTTTCTGAAATAGCTCTTGAGTTGTGAATCTTTCATCCTGGTAAATTGATCAGTTGCCTCCCCAGAATAGGTAAAGGGAAATGAGCAAAAATGCTTTTTTTTTTTTTTTTTTTATAATATAGAAGTGCTGGAGACTATTTCATGTGATGTTAGTTATTATGAACAATGAAATTGTTTCATTGTACTTAGACATAGAGCTGTATATGAGTACGAGAGAGCGCAGTTGCAAGGCTGCCTGCCTAACGCGAATGTTCCTTCATGGAGAGCGAGTCGGCATTTTCTAACCAGGCAAAATATTGGAAGTGCCCGGATATGAAATGTTATCATAAAAAGGAATGAAAATGCAACTGTTTTACCAAACATTACAGTATATATATATTAGAAATAATTACCTTTGAGATGATGCCAAAATGCCTTCTCTGCCGCACAACGTGCACGAGACAGGCTGCAGGTGTGGATAATTTCTCTGTGATTCTGGGAGCGATGAGAGATGGTTTCATCAGCCAAGTTCTGAGCGCTAATGTGTCATCTGCTCCTAAATTATTATTTTATTGTTACATAGCGTGGCACCGTGAGACAAAAGCGGGTTGCATTGGCATGACGAATTGCGCGGCATAGTGTGGGGATCAAATTTGTGCCAAGATCAAAAAAGTGTCAAGGTGGCTTTAGTGTATAAATTTTCCACAGATCCGATATGTTCCAAATTCTGCAGACATAAGGCACAAAATCACGACACACACAATCCAGACTGGTTACACAGGCTGCATTAATTAATTCCACATGGTAAATCTATTTTTTCTGTTGACTGAATTAATTTAGCTTTGAGCAAAATTCCATTCCAGGTGGTTTCTAAATCGTCAGATTGGGTACAGGCCCTTCAGAAGTTATGGATGTATAGCTTTATTATCATTGTCATTACAACAACGACATTTCCACAGACAAACAGCAATTAAGCCACAATTATTACTTGTTTACCGTAATAATGGCACACATCAGAATTAAGACAACACATATACATTTGACATTGTTTATGTGCAATAAACTTGAAACAGTCCGTTTTCCAAATTGAGGCGATGTGAGTATGTGGTAGCCGCTGCAACTGGAGTCGCACCGCTGCCAGCTTGGGGGGAACGGGGGCCTGCCGCAGCTAAAAACTGTGCAGCCCCTGCGGGCACTGGAGAGGGGAGGTGTTGATGGGGAGGGAGGGGGTGGGGGAAGGGAATGGAACATGTTTCAGTCCTGTGAAAAACAGTTTGTCTTTGTGAGATGAGATAAGAAACAGCCAATGTTCCCCAGGCTGAAACAAATCCCTCTGGAGGAGACAGCGGGGCAGTTTGACCTTCAGGCCTTGATAAGCCTGTAATGTTATAGTTTCAGCAGTGAAATCCCCTTTTAACAGTTCCACTTGCACAACCAAATCTCAATTATGATTTAATAATATTCCCAATTATGAATTAAGAATATTCACCGGCCTCTGAAATCTTCAGCTTCAACTGCAAGG
Source organism: Thalassophryne amazonica (assembly GCF_902500255.1). Lineage (NCBI taxonomy): Eukaryota > Metazoa > Chordata > Actinopteri > Batrachoidiformes > Batrachoididae > Thalassophryne > Thalassophryne amazonica. Next base: position 22,879,545 of record NC_047117.1, on the reverse strand, counting down.
CACGCATCTGCTCCAAGATGTCATTCAATTTGCGTCTGAGTTCAAGAGTCATCACAGTCTGAGAATGCACTGCTTGCCAACCTTGTTAATCATGACGGACAAGCGAGGGGCCGTGGTTCTTGATGCTGCCGTCTTGCCAATTTTCCGGTAGATCAGGGCAGCACATAAGCCAAAAAGTACCAGCCCTACTACCATAAGACCAAAAATGAATAGGTCCTCGATGTCCTCCACAGAGAAAGGCGCCAAGCATGCCACACGCCAGGAACTCCAGGAGTCGAGGACATAGCCCGCAGGATACGTTCCATCTGGGCAGGCAGGATCCCCCGGTCCTGACCTTCTTGTAGAAAAATGGTGTCAATAGCGTTCAGAGACCAGCTGATCAATTCCATGGTTAATCCAATAGTAGTACAATAGATCCAGAATCCAATATAATTTGAGGAATTCACAGTCTGGTGAAGTAGGGACTTGAAGGTCAAAGGCAGAGAACAGAGATAAGGGAGAGTGAAGGAGATGCGACCGCCCTCGTCGGAGTCCCAAGCTGTAAAAACCAACAGTAAAAATCCAATAATCAATCTTTTTCGTGTGATCATTCATTAGTCACATTTTATATAGAATACAACTTCATACAACCCCTGGCGATAATTATGGAATCACTGGCCTCGGAGGATGTTCATTCAGTTGTTTAATTTTGTAGACAAAAAGCAGATCACAGACATGACACAAAACTAATTTCAAATGGCAACTTTCTGGCTTTAAGAAACACTATAAGAAATCAGGTAAATAATTGTGGCAGTCAGTAACGGTACTTTTTTAGACCAAGCAGAGGGAAAAAAATATGGACTCACTCAATTCTGAGGAATAAATTATGGAATCACCCTGTAAATTTTCATCCCCAAAACTAACACCTGCATCAAATCAGATCTGCTCATTAGTCTGCATCTAAAAAGGAGTGATCACACCTTGGAGAGCTGTGGCACCAAGTGGACTGACATGAGTCATGGCTCCAACACGAGAGATGTCAATTGAAACAAAGGAGAGGATTATCAAACTCTTAAAAGAGAGCAAATCATCACCCAGTGTTGCAAAAGATGTTGGTTGTTCACAGTCAGCTGTGTCTAAACTCTGGACCAAATACAAACAACATGGGAAGGTTGTTAAAGGCAAACATACTATACTGGTAGACCAAGGAAGACATCAAAGCGTCAAGACAGAATACTTAAAGCAATATGTCTCAAAAATCGAAAACGCACAACAAAACAAATGAGGAACGAATGGGAGGAAACTGGAGTCAACGTCTGTGACCGAACTGTAAGAAACCGCCTAAAGGAAATGGGATTTACATACAGAAAAGCTAAACGAAAGCCATCATTAACACCTAAACAGAAAAAACAAGGTTACAATGGGGTAAGGAAAAGCAATCGTGGACTGTGGATGACTGGATGAAAGTCACATTCAGTGATGAATCTCGAATCTGCATTGGGCAAGGTGATGATGCTGGAACTTTTGTTTGGTGCCGTTCCAATGAGATTTATAAAGATGACTGCCTGAAGAGAACATGTAAATTTCCACAGTCATTGATGATATGGGGCTGCATGTCAGGTAAAGGCACTGGGGAGATGGCTGTCATTACATCATCAATAAATGCACAAGTTTACATTGATATTTTGGACACTTTTCTTATCCCATCAATTGAAAGGATGTTTGGGGATGATGAAATCATTTTTCAAGATGATAATGCATCTTGCCAAAGAGCAAAAACTGTGAAAACATTCCTTGCAAAAAGACACATAGGGTCAATGTCATGGCCTGCAAATAGTCCGGATCTTAATCCAATTGAAAATCTTTGGTGGAAGTTGAAGAAAATGGTCCATGACAAGGCTCCAACCTGCAAAGCTGATCTGGCAACAGCAATCGGAGAAAGTTGGAGCCAGATTGATGAAGAGTACTGTTTGTCACTCATTAAGTCCATGCCTCAGAGACTGCAAGCTGTTATAAAAGCCAGAGGTGGTGCAACAAAATACTAGTAATGTGTTGGAGCTAGGGCTGGGCGATCTGGGTAAAAAAAAGAATCACGATTTTTTTCCGCATATCATTCGATCTCGATTTTTGATTCGATCTTTAAACATTCTTATTCAAAATATATAAATATTTGTTATAATTCACTTCTATTAAAAAAGACAACATAGATGTTTTAAAAGATGATTTCTGGTTTTTATTATCAAGAAAATTTAACTATGCCATTTCAAGTACAATAATGAAAATATGAAACTTTTCATTGTAGTGACCTGCACATACAATGTTATTAAAAACGGCAAACAAAGACTAAAATAAAAAATAGTAATGTATGTAAGCTGATCTGGCAACAGCAATCAGAGAAAGTTGGAGCCAGATTGTCACTCATTAAGACCATGCCTCAGAGACTGCAAGCTGTTATAAAAGCCAGAGTTGGTGCATCAAAATACTAGTGATGTGTTGGAGCGTTCTTTTGTTTTTCATGATTCCATAATTTTTTCCTCAGAATTGAGTGATTCCATATTTTTTTCGCTCTGCTTGGTCTAAAAAAGTAACCATTACTGACGGCCACAATTTTTTTTCCTGATTTCTTATAGTGTTTCTTAAAGCCAGAAAGTTGCCATTTGAAATGACTTTAGTTTTGTGTCATGTCTGTGATCTGCTTTTTTTCTACAAAATTAAACAACTGAATGAACATCCTCCGAGGCCGGTGATTCCATAATTTTTGCCAGGGGTTGTATTCATGCATTGCACAGGCATGACGCTCTGCCAGATACACCAGTTTATTGCCCAAAAGTCACAGAGAAAGTAACAAGAATAACCAAAACTACTTACTTATGGAAGGAAAAGTTGTCTCCCTTCTTCCTCCAGTTGTGGCATTGCCAGCATGCTCAGCTCCAGTTGTGACATTGCCAGTATGCTCAGCTTTCTGGCATTTTCCAGCTGTTTATTGACGAGATCTATGAGCATCGATGCGCGCTATCCACTGAGTTGCCCAAAGTAAAAATGGCAACCACGCCCCCTTACTGGCACACGTCTCAGTGCGACTGCGCTCTCTTATACTCGTATACAGCTCTATGTACTTAGTTGTATATCTTTTTCGTCCTGGACCTCAACTCTGCTGAAACAGTTTGACCTGCATGTGTGAGTGTCTAAACTGCTGTTCACTGTGTAATCGTAGTTCATTATAAATCCCATATATGACTTCCCAACCATGTGCTCGTGTTTTATGTTGTTTGTGGGTGTGAGATGTAGTTTGTGTGAATAATGAAAACTGATTAAGTTGTTTTGTTTTTAATTTATATGTATGTACTTGTATGTTATATTCGGCCTCTAATGTTTCCTCTCATGTCTCTGTAGGACCCAGCATGAGTGCAGGCTCCACCGCCACAGTGGCACTGCTGAGGGATGGCATTGAGCTGGTAGTGGGCAGTGTAGGCGACAGCCGTGCCATGCTGTGCCGCAAGGGCAAGGCTCTAAAACTCACTGATGACCACGTCCCCGAGAGGAGGGATGAAAAAGAAAGGTACGTCGATGTAGTCTTCAATCAATCAATCAATTTTCCCAGTCTTCTGCTGGGACTGGTTGGGGCTGAGGGAGAGAACCAGGAAAAAGACATGCTGTGGAGGGGAGCAGAGATCGATCACTAATCATTAAATGCAGAGTGGTGCATACAGAGCAAAAAGAGAAAGAAGTCTTGTGGGTTATACGAGGTCTGTCAATAAAGTAACGGTCCTTTTTTATTTTTTTCAAAAACGATATGGATTTCGTTCATATGTTTTTACCTCAGACATGCTTGAACCTTCGTGTGCATGCGTGAGTTTTTCCACGCCTGTCGGTGACGTCATTCGCCTGTGAGCACGCCTTGGGAAGGAGTGGTCCCGCCCCCTCGTCGGATTTTTGTTGTCTGGAAATGGCGGAATGAAAAGGACATGTCCAGCTCTCCACAATTTCTCTGATACTTACTGGACTGGTAAGCATTGAAAGCCGAGATAGGCATGTCCAAACTTGTCCTCTAACACGCCGAAACAGAGGTGTTCCTTTGTCTCGCTTCCAAAGCGAATCGGTCTTTACGTGCGAAGCCTCCGCGCGGCTTTCCATGACAAAATCTCTTGTTAAAAGTGAAATCTGCCGGAAAATGGTTGATGTCCAGCTCTTGTGATAACCAGAGAAAGTGCACACGACGGTCTCGTATCCACAGAGCCATCCACTTAGAAATGGTCCGGTGGCTTGTGCCGCGTCGTCGGAGCGCGGCGTGCCGAGCGTCCTTAAAGGGCTCCTTAAAGCTGTAATAACAGCCCTTATTCTCTGTGAAGCCCGTAAAACTTTCACTGAAAGCCAGATGAATGGTTTCCAGGTGCCAGTTTCTAACAGCTTCTGAAAAAATTCTGATGGAAAAAAACGTCCTTTTCATTCCACCATTTCCAGACAATGAAAATCCGACGAGGGGGTGGGACCACTCCTTCCCAAGGCGTGCTCACAGGTGAATGACGTCACCGACAGGCGTGGAAAAACTCATGCATGCGCACGAGGGTTCAAGCATGTCTGACGTAAAAACATATGAATGAAATCCATATAGTTTTTAAAAAAAATAAAAAGGACCGTTACTTTATTGACAGATCTCTTATTTATTTCATGCTGCTGCTGTTGGCTGTATGTATGGAAAAGACCTTCCTTCTGCACGTGATCTGTGACTGTTATTTGAGATGTTGCACTGTCTTATTATTTTTTTATTTTGAAATGAGTCTTTGTGCTCTTTCTGTAACTAAAGAGTAAAGAAGAGTGGAGGTTTTATCACCTGGAATAGTTTGGGGCAGCCCAATGTCAATGGCAGGTTGGCCATGACACGCAGCATTGGTGACTTTGACCTGAAGAACAAGGGTGTAATTGCTGAGCCTGAGACCAAGAGACTAACAGTAGGTGTTCTGCCCCGCCTGCCTCCTTCCTGTTCACATTTCAGATTTACATGTTATACCACTATGTACATAGTATCATGGCATGTTGTGATGTCACCATGCCTTTGTCTGTGTCTGTGGAAACAGTAACTCCGTAACAATAGGTGGTGGTTACTGTTTTAAGCAGCCTACTGTAGATACTCGTGAAACGGCCAAGTAGATTTGGAGGAACTGTGTGCTTAATTTGAACATCATGATGGTATAGTAATTAGCACTCTTGTGTCATAGTAAGCAGATGCTTGGTTGAAACTCAACAACTAGTTCCTTTCTGTGTGGAGGTGGCATGAACTGTCTGTGTGTTTCACTATCAAGCACATGAGGTTAATTCTGGTTGTCAACCTGGAGTTGGGTAAAGAAAGGCACCTGGTGTTAAACAAGAAAAATAATAATAAAACAGAATTTCATATTGGATCCGGTGAGGTGGGGGTAAAGTGATATTTTTTTTCTCTCCTTTACATGGCAGCTTCTTACAAAT